>NC_053024.1:236088618-236229250 GCF_003073215.2 Triticum urartu
CTCTTGTAGTGGTGGAGTGTTGTGACGCCCCGAGACTGATGTGCCAGGTGTCTTCCAGTTATTCGCCGTCGTTGCCATGTCATTCGCTTGCGTGTTGCATCTTGCCATGTCATCATGTGCATTGCATCATGTCATCATGCCATCATGTCATTAATCTTTGCACCTCAACTCAAATAAATAAACCGTATGGATCTTCGGTCCATTTAAACCGAGGGAATTCACATGGTGATTCTCTTTATAACATATCCTCCCGATATTAGGGAGCTATTGTAAATATTCCATTCTTTTGGAGTTAACCATAACACACGTGCAAAAATAATCCTCATGCCTATTCCACTTCGAGTTTGACCTTCAAATATTGTCCACAATTCTGTATCTCTTTTATCGAGGCTCCTCTAAAAAACCAAATAGTTTTTGGACCTTCCAAACCTCGACTTCCTATTCACCCATTTGAATTTAATTCAAATAAGTTTGAATCTAAACCTTGCATCCATGCCCACTCCTATTTTCTTGGATTAAACTCATTTTTCTGAGTTTGAGAATATTAACCCCGTGCCTAATTCTTTCTCCTACCATCTTCTTTTCTCTCTTTTCTTTCTTTCTTGTTTTTCTTCTCTGTAATGGAAAGGAGGGAAGAGGGAGATCTTTTTTTTCTTTCATTTTATCCAGCCAGCCCGGTTCCTAGGCCCAACCAGCCTCTCCCCTGCTCTAACCTAGGCCCAGCCGAACCCTAGGCCCCCGATCCCATCTAACCCCTCCTCCTCATTCCCTCGCGCCGCCAGAGTCAGCGAGACCTTCTACTGCTCCCTCAATCCCATCGCCCCCGCTGCCTCCATCCTCGCGTCGCCTCTCTCCCTTCCTCCCGTCGCCGTCTTCGGTGGGAGTAGGAGCTCCCTGCTGTCATTCCGGCCGGCGGAGTCCAAGCCGCCGAGCAGCACCGCGCCCTCGTCCCATTCCCCTTTGCCTCCTCCTCATTGCCGGAACAGCCGCCGGACCAGCAGGAGCCCGCCACCGCCATGAACGCCCACCAGACCTCCACCAGCGGCCTCTCCTTCACCTCGCTGCTCCTCTGCCTCAACTCCGGCCAGATCGACAAACAACAAGTCCATGGAGCCTCCTCCCCGTGCTCCTTCACCTCGCCTCGTCGTTCAAGGACCGGCGCCGCTGCCGGCGACCACGAGGCAGGAGACAACCATGGATGCCCGCGGCCCCGCCTTCCTGTGTTTTCACCTCGCTGTTCTCTGTCAGCCTCCTCCGTATGCAAAGGAGCTCCTCTGCTCTGTCTGTCCTCTGCCAACTACCAGCAGCCATCGCCGCTTCCCTGCTTCATGCCAACACCGACGCCGGCCACTTCTTCAAGCCGCCGCTTGGCCATGTGCCAACTACCAGCCGCTCGAGCTGTCTCCACGCGTCTCCGGAGAGCTCCCGAGGCAGGGACGAACAAGTCCCTCGATGCTCCTTCATTTCTTCAAGATTGCCAAGTCTAGTGATGCGCCAAGTTCCGTCGCTATGGATCCGACATGACCCGTGTACGATTAAGTGGATTCACCAAGCACCTCTCCAAATGAAAGGGAATGACTACCATCGCCAAGATCGAGAGTACCTCTACGAAAACGCCAAGTACCCCTTCATGTCGGCAAGACCCGCTAGTCGGACCCCGAACGATCGACGACTCGTGAACGGTGCACAACTACTGTTGCCCGAAGAACCGTGGATCACAAGACTCGTGTACGACTATCGCGAGTACCTCTACCGTCGTCGTGTACCACTACTTCCACTACCGTTGCCGTGGACCCGACAAGTTCGCGAGTACAACTACTTCCTCTACAACCCACGAGAACCGCTACTTTCACTACCATTGCGAGAATGACTACTTCCTCTACGAACCGATCCGCTACAAAATGCATGCTTCGAAGGTATAACCGCCGAGAATGACCGCCCGTGGACGAATGCTTGTGTTGTATGGGATGCATGGTTGGTTGTTGTATTCGCCCGTGAACGTTAGTTGTTCCTCCTCGTTGCCAAGCTATCCACCCGTGAGAACCCGGTATCCGGGGTCACCCCACCATCCTTGCATGACATGCTCCCGTCACATTTTCTTTTGCACCGGCATCTCAATCGAGTTACCGGAACCGGAATGGTGCCGTGGCATCATTTTCGGATTCGTTGCCATGGCACCCCTTTTGTTTCCGCCACGATGACAAATGCCTCATATCTTATCATGTCAACATTTTCTTAAATACTGTTTAAAACTTGCGAATGTCATCCGCATCATGATAACAACATCAAGAATGATTAAATTGTTGTTTGCATTAATTTGCTAAATGCATATGGGGATTTACCGGATTTGTTGTTTGTTATATCTGGCCCCATTTAAATTGTTTAGATGGTATAGTTTTGTTATGCTTCACCTCTTGCCATGCTTAACAACATTTAATATTGTTGGGTACATAAGCGGGAGAGAACTAAATAATTGATGTGGTGTTTCGTCAATATGCAACTCGTTGCATATTGAGCTCCACTTAACTTGTAGTTTTGTTTGTGCACTTTGCCATGCCATGCTTCATTAAATCGGACATGCATCATCCTTGGTTGCGCATCATGCCATGCTTATGTGAGGGTTGTTTCCCTTGTTAGCTTCGGTTTTGTTCCGACGTTGTGAGGATCCGTTCAACTACGTCTGTTTGTCTTCCTCATGGACTCGTTCTTCTTCCTTGCGGGATTACAGGTAAGATGACCATACCCTCGAAATCACTTCAATCTTTGCTTGCTAGTTGCTCGCACTTTTGATATGCTGCGATACCTACCACTTGCTATATCATGCCTCCCATATTACCATGCCAAGCCTCTAACCCACCTTGTCCTAGCAAACCGTTGTTTGGCTATGTTACCACTTTGCTCAGCCCCTCTTATAGCGTTGTTAGTTGCAGGTGAAGATGAAGCTTTCTCCATGTTGGAACATGATTATTGTTGGGATATCACTATTATATATTGTTTACTTTAATGCATCTATATACTTGGTAAAGGGTGGAAGGCTCGGCCTTATGCCCGGTGTTTTGTTCCACTCTTGCCACCCTAGTTTCCGTCATACTGGTGTTATGTTCCTTGATTTTGCGTTCCTTATGCAGTTGGGTTATCATGGGATCCCCTTGACAGTTCGCCTTAAATAGAACTCCTCCAGCAAGGCCCAACCTTGGTTTTACATTTGCACTAACAACCTATCACCTTCCCTTGGGTTCTGCAAACTCAAGGGTTATCTTTATTTTAATCCCCCCGGGCCAGTGCTTCTCTAAGTGTTGGTCCAACCTGAGCAATGTCCGGCGCCCCCTAGGCAACCAGGGTCTATGCCAACCCGACGTCTTGCTCATCCGGTGTGCCCTAAGAACGAGATATGTGCAGCTCCTATCGGGATTTGTCGGCACATTCAGGTGGCTTTGCTGGTCTTGTTTTACCATTATCGAAATGCCTTGTAACCGGGATTCCGAGTCTGATCGGGTCTTCCTGGGAGAAGGAATATCCTTCGTTGACCGTTTGAGCTTGTGATGGGCTAAGTTGGGACTCCCCTGCAGGGTTTTTGAACTTTTGAAAGCCGTGCCCGCGGTTATGGGCACATGGGAATTTGTTGATATCCGGTTGTAGAGAACTTGACACTTAACATAATTAAAGTGCATCAACCGCGTGTGTAGCCGTGATGGTCTCTTTTTGGCGGAGTCCAGGAAGTGAACACGGTTCTTGTGTTATGCTTGAACGTAAGTAGTTTCAGGATCACTTCTTGATCACTTCTAGTTCACGACCGTTCTTTGCTTCTCTTCTTGCTCTCTTGTGCGTAAGTTAGCCACCAAATATGCTTAGTGCTTGCTGCAGCTCTACCTCACTACCCTTTCCTACCCATAAGCTTAAATAGTCTTGATCGCGAGGGTGTGAGATTGCTGAGTCCCCGTGACTCACAGATTTCTTCCAAAACTAGTTGCAGGTGCCATTGATACCAGTGCAGATGACGCGACCGAGCTCAAGGAGGAGCTCAATGAAGATCGTGTTCATTGTGTTGTCTCGTTTCCAGATGATCAGTAGTGGTGCCTAGTCGGGGCGATCGGGGATCTACACATTAGGGGTTGTCTTTCTTTATTTGGTTCCGTAGTCGGCCCTTGATTGTATCTGGATGATGTAATGCTATTTTTATGTATTGTGTGAAGTGGCGATTGTAAGCCAACTTTTTATCCCTTTCTTATTTAGTACATGGATGTGTAAAGATTACCCCTCTTGCGACATGCCTACTATGCGGTTATGCCTCTAAGTCGTGCTCCGACACGTGGGAGATATAGTCGCATCGTGGGTGTTACAGAAGGGGAGGCGACACCCCCCTTTCCTTCTCCCTCTCTCCCTCTCCTTCCTTCCCCATACATTCCTTGTTGGAAACCTACTAGGAATAGGATCCCTATTCCTAGTAGGAATCCTACTTGGGGTGCGCCCCTATAGGGCCAGCCGGCCTCCCCCTTGCTCCTTTATATACGAGGGCAGGGGGCACCCTAGAACACACAAGTTGATTGTTTAGCCGTGTGCGGTGCCCCCCTCCACAGATTTCCACCTCGGTCATATCATTGTAGTTCTTAGGCGAAGCCCTGCATCGGTAACTTCATCATCACCATCATCACGCCGTCGTGCTAACAAAACTCTCCCTCGACCTCAGCTGGATCTAGAGATCATCGGATGCCACCGAGCTGAACGTGTGTACATCACGAAGATGTCGTACCTTCGGTGCTACGATCAGTCGGATCATGAAGATGTATGACTACATCAACCGTGTTGTCATAACGCTTCCGCTTTCGGTCTACGAGGGTCCGTGGACAACACTCTCCCCTCTCGTTGCTATGCATCACCTACATGGATCTTGCATGTGCGTAGGAATTTTTTTGAAATACTGCGTTCCCCAACACTTATTGGCTCCAATATTCCTCATATATTCCATAAAAAATGTAAACATCCCAAAATGCTAAATTTTGGAATGTTATATTAAATAAATAGTTTTTGTTGATTGCTTGATTGTGGTGTGGTTGATTGTGTGAAATTGAGTGAAATTTGAAACTTTTGAAAGTTAAATGAGAGGGAACAAAAGGACTTTCCCAAACTTTCACCTTGCATTTCTGATCTGCATGAGTTCAAATTATTTTCAAATACAAAACCCTAGAGTGAAGATGACATGACTTCTTCCATTTAAATAATAAATGAAAAGGGTTTTTGAAAATATTTGAATTTCATTTGGAAATATTTCAAATTCAGAAACTTTATGCAACTCAATGATTTTAATGAGGGAAGATAAAATGACTTCTTCAAAACATATGAAATATGAGTTGGAAGTTTAAAAGAATCAAATTGAAAGTCCTTTTGTAGTTATTTTGAAACCCACTTTCAATTTGGAGTTGTTTGGTTTTATACAAATTATTTTTCTCCAAAAATAAAATATATGGAAATTAGGGTAAAATGATTCCCTACATTAGAAAATTGGAAAGAAATAAATTAGAAATCATTTTTGGTATTTTCTAATGATTTTTATTGGGTCTTAAATGAACCACTAGCACTCTTGGTTTTATTTAAATTTTTGTGGATTTTATTTGACATTAGAAAAAAGTTCAGGTTGTAGGAAATCTTTTTCTGAAAATTTTGATATATAATGTGCCTATATTATATTTTTGTTTATTTCTTTTGTTTTATTCCTTTGTTTATAATTTTTTTTTAAAAAAACTCTCACGTCGACCGACTCGGCCGTGGCCCAGCCAGCCAGCCGGCCCAACCGCGCCGCCCCCGCCCTCGGGATGTCTCCGCCTCGAGCACGCCGCCGCGCCCGTGGCCACCTCGGACACCCGCCGCTGCCTTGCCCCTCGCCTACGCCTCCCGAGGCCGAGGCCCCTTTATAAGGAGCCGGACCACCTCTCCCTCCTTGCATCCCCCAGCCCTGCCGTCGCTCGCTAGTGCACAACACCGCCCACTGCCGCCACATCCACCGCCGCCTGTCAAGGAAGCCGCCGCCTCGCCGCCTTGCCTTGCCGCCGCGTGGAGCCGTCGCGCCGAACCCCACTGCCGAGGCCGAAGCCACCCCGCAGCCGTCGCCAAGCCCGCGGCCGCACCGAAGTCCACCGCCGCCGCCGCCGGACGCCACCGCCGGACCCGGTCCGCCCCGACCCGGTACAAACCGCCCGGTTCACCGGTTTTATTTAGGGTTTAGTATTTTCGGTTTTCTGTTTAAAAAAACCTGGTTTTCTTATTAACCTAGTTAATTAGTGAACGCTCGCTGTTTATCTCTTCGCAGTGAACAGATTCATTCATTAGCGTTCGGTAGCGAATGTTTGTTCGGTAGAATTTTTCTTTTTCTTTTTAATTTCTGCCAACGACCTATCCGTAGTTTTATATTTACATATTAGCCCCTGGTTTTCAAACGGTCACAACTTTTTGCTCGCTGGCCCAAATCCAGCGAAACCAACACCCACTTCTTCGTTATGATCCCCTCTATCCAGATAATCAACTTGAACATGTTTTTGAAAATTTAAAATTTGTTTTCAAACAGATTTGAATTCAAACTTCTTTTGTTCATAACTTGAGTTTTATAACTCCGATTTAATTGATTCTTTTGCAAATTGAAGCCCTTGACCTAAACTTTCTAATAAGGCCAAATTCACTCAATTTGGGTACTTTTAGAAATTGTTTTCTGTTGAAAGAGTTAATTGCTTGTTTTTGAAGTTTTTTGAGATCTTTTCTTTGATTCTTTTGCATGATTGCTTATGTGTGGTTACTATTGCTTGCTTATGTTAGATTGATTAGAGTATGACAAGTAGAACTATCAGGAGTTATGAGTGCGAATTATCTTCATCAATAGTACAAGACAAGTTAACACTTTGATCATATCCCTTATTACCCAAGTTTTTTATGCATTAGTTTCAACCCTCATGTGCGCTTTGGGAAGTAGTTGATGAGGTAGGAACCTATTGCCTTTTATTCAAACCCTGGGAGTTACTACGTTATGCTTATACTGCTATGCTATGCTCGTAGACGTGGATTGGTTTGTGACATTCATGAAAGATGTGAGACTTATTTATATCTAAGGGTTAACTTAATGTGGATACTTTAATACACATCTGGGTGGATTGGTTGGGGCACCCTGGAGATACCAGTGGCTTGCCCGGACACCTGGGGAATCCAGTGTTGTCCTAGGAGATCCCGCAATATCCATGTGATCATCCTATTGGAATGCCACCTAGGCTCAAAGGGATCATAATTTTATTCATGCTAGAAACTTCCGTGTGCAGCCACATGCCATTATGGGCTCTGGCATAGTTGAGTAAGTTGTGGGAATCCTTTCCATGATGGGCTAGAAGATGTAGGGGATTGTAGTTGTACCGACCTATCTATCGGTTAAGGGGACCTCTTCGGAAAGACTGTGTCTCGGTCATCTGTTTCTCAAACACCAAGCAGTGCGAGAAATACAGCAGAGGAGATCGAGTCTTGTGGTGAAAGTGCGCAAACCTCTATGTAGTGTACAAACTAATCATGATTAGTCGTGTCCCCGGTTATGGACATCTTGAGTATCTGGTACTAGAATTATTGGTTTGATCTCATCACTTTGATTGGGTTATAATTATTATTTTGGGATTGAGTTGGGGTTACCTTCTGAATGTTTCCAACAAACTTTGTAGTTAAATAAAATATATTCCTTTGTTGTAGGAAAAAATTAGCTTTATGCAAATGTTAAACTTAGAGCCTCCACCAGCCAAATATGCATGTAGTGATAGCTATTATTTCTCATTGCTCTATGGAGTGAAATTTGCTAGTACATTCAATGTAGTGACCTACATGGCTGCAATGTCTCATGTTGCAGGAATCTTACGACGAGTAAGTGATACGTTAGGTTTATGATTTCTACACTCAACTTTGCCATTGGTGTTGATGGGAATCCACAACCTTGTTGTTACTTCCGCTATTTGGATTGAGGTAATAGTATTTACGTAACTTTATACATGTGATTTACCTCTGTTATAAATCCTCGAGTACTGTGTGTGTCAGCATACTGATCTAGAGATGACACTTAAGCACAGAGACTTCGATCCATTTGGGTCGGGTCGCTACAAGATGGTATCAGAGCACATGTCTTTTTTCTCTAAGGCTTTATTTTCAAAAAGGATCTTTTACCTCTCTTCTGAGATTTATCAAATATTCCCTTTTAGTTAGACTATACCCCTTTCCCCTTTTAACCACACGAGTATTCAGCTGATGAGACCACTCCAAGAAGTACGAGATATCAGACAACTAAGACCACTTCAGAATGAAGAGGATTTTTCCGTGCATTATAATAATGGAAACTACGACGGTTGAAGACTCCGAAGACTAGGAAAATTTGAAGGCTCTGAAGAATTTCCAGATTAGTATGACCTAGGAAGGTGAAGGAAATATGCCCTAGAGGCAATAATAAAGTTTTTATTTATTTCCTTATATCATGATAAATGTTTATTATTCATGCTAGAATTGTATTAATTGGAAACATAGTGCATGTATGAATACATATACAAATAGACTGTCCCTAGTATGCCTCTACTTGACTAGCTCGTTAATCAAAGATGGTTAAGTTTCCTAGCCATGGACATGTGTTCTCATTTGATGAACGGAATCACATCATTTGAGAATGATGTGATGGACTAGACTCATCCGTTAGCTTAGCACTATGATCATTTAGTTTATTGTTATTACTTTCTTCATGACTTATACATGTTCCTATAACTATGAGATTATGAAACTATCGAATACTGGAGCAACACTTAGTGTGCTATCAAACGTCACAGCGTAACTATGTGATTATAAAGATGCTCTACAGGTGTCTCCGATGGTGTTGGTTTAGTTGGCATAGATCGAGATTAGGATTTGTCACTCCGTGTATCAGAGAGGTATCTCTGGGCCCTCTCGGTAATGCACATCACTGTAACCCTTGCAAGCAATGTGACTAATGAGTTAGTTGCAGGATGATGCATTACGGAACGAGTAAAGAGACTTGCCAGTAACGAGATTGAACTAGGTATGGTGATATTGACGATCGAATCTCAGGCAAGTAACATACCGATGACAAAGGGAACAACGTATGTTGTTATGGTTTGACTGATAAATATCTTAGTAGAATATGTAGGAACCAATATGAGCATCCAGGTTCCGCTATTGGTTATTGACCGGAGATGAGTCTCGGTCATGTCTACATAGTTCTCCAACCCATAGGGTCCGCACGCTTAAGGTTTAGTGACGATCGGTATTATGAGTTTATGTGTTTTGATGTACCGAAGGTTGTTCGGAGTCCCGGATGTGATCACGGGCATGCCGAGGAGTCTCAAAATGGCCGAGACAAAAATGTTGATATATTGGAAGGTTATATTCGGACACCAGAAGGGTTCCGAAGTGTATCCGGTATTTTTTTGGAGTATAGGGAGGTTACCGGAACCCCCCCGGGGACTCTATGGGCCTTATTAGGCCCTAGTGGAGAAAGAGGGCAGCAAGAAAGGTGTGGGGTGCGCCCCCCTAGGCCCAAACCGAATTGGTTTAGGGTTTGGGGGGCCGGCCCCCTCTTTCCTTCTCCCCTCCTCCTCTTGCCTCCTTCTCCTAGTAGGAATAGGAAGGGGGGGGGCAAGCCTACTTGGAGTAGGATTGCCCCTCCTTGGCATGCGCCTCCTCTTAGGGCCGGCCACCTCTTCCCTCCCCTCCTTTATATACGTGGCCAGGGGGCACCCCATAGACACACAAGTTGATCTCTTAGCCGTGTGCAGTGCCCCCTCTACAGATTTCCACCTCGATCATATCGTTGTAGTGCTTTGGCGAAGCCCTGCATCGGTAACTTCATCATCACCGTCATCACGCCATCATGATGGCGAAGCTCTCCCTCGATACTCAGCTGGATCTAGAGTTCGTGGGACGTCACCGAGCTGAACGTGTGCAGATCGCGGAGGTGCCGTACCTTTGGTGCTAGGCTCAGTTTGATGATGAAGACGTACGACTACATCAACCGCGTTGTCGTAACGCTTCCGCTTATGGTCGACGACGGTACATTGACAACAATCTCCCCTCTCGTTGCTATGCATCACCTAGATAGATCATGCGTGTGTGTAGGAATTTTTTTGAAATTACCACGTTCCCCAACAGTGGCATCCGAGCCAAGTCTATGCGTACATGTTATATGCACGAGTAGAACACAAAGGAGTTGTGGGTGTGGGTATATACATATTGCTTGCCGTCACTAGTTGATTCTTGATTCAGGGATATTGTTGGATGAAGCGGCTCAGACCGACATTACGCGTATGCTTACGCGAGACTAGTTGTACCGACGTGCTTCGCACATAGGTGGCTGGTGGGTGTCAGTTTCTCCAACTTTAGTTGAATTGGATTCAATGAACAGGGTTCTTTCTGAAGATCAAAAAGCAATCACTATACCGCGTTGTGGTTTTTTATGCGTAGGTAAGAACGGTTCTTGCTCAGCCCGTAGCAGCCACGTAAAACTTGCAACAACAAAGTAGATCACGTCTAACTTGTTTTTGCAGGGCATGTTGTGATGTGATATGTTCAAGACATGATGCTAAATTTTATTGTAGGAGATGATCATGTTTTGTAACAGAGTTATTGGCAACTGGCAGGAGCCATATGGTTGTCGCTTTATTGTATGAAATGAAATCTCCATGTAATTGCTTTACTTTATCACTAAGCGGTAGCGATAGTCGTAGAAGCATGTGACGCCCCGAGACCGATGTGCCAGGTGTCTTCCAGTTATTCGCTGTCGTTGCCATGTCATTTGCTTGCGTGTTGCATCTTATCATGTCATCATGTGCATTGCATCATCATGTTTTTCAAAACTTGCATCCGTCCGGGTTCCCCCAGTTCCATCTGTTGTCCGTTCTGAGCCCAACCACACTTGCACGCGCCCGTGGCATGTCCAAAATGTTATTTTATAAGTGGCCATAAAATGTTCTCGGAATAGGTTGAAAGTTGGCATGTGGTGTTGTTATGTTGTAGGTAGGCCGCCTGCCAAGTTCCATCGCATTCGGAGTTCGTTTGATAGCCCAACGGATAACTATAGCGGCAATATAGCCGGTCTAACGTCGGACGTTTTTGGTCTCCGGAAACAGTTGCCGGGCTGCACTCCTCTCCTCTCATCTCAGCCCAACCTCTCTTCACAGCCCACTAGCCCACCTATCTAACCCCCCCTCCGCTCCGGGTCGTCCGATCGAGATCGAACGGCTCCGGAACGGACTAAAACCCCCAACCCTAGCTCCTCCTGCTATATATAGCAGCCCCCCTTGGCATTTTTGGGCCTTCTCCTTCCTCCTCCTCGAAATCCGCGCCCCAATCATCAGCCAGCCGCCTCCCACCTCCTCTCCTCAATTTCCGGCGCCTGCCACCATCATCTCGCCACATGGCGCGCCGCCGTTGGCCGAGACGTCGCCAGCCACCTCCCGCGACCAATCCGGGCATGCCACGCGTTCCCCCTGTCTCTCCACGCCGCCGTGGCCCGCCCAGGCCTGGAGCAAGCCCGCGGAGCCCATCGGGGCCCTCCCTCGAGCCCGCACGTCGCTGCCTCCGTTCCAGATTGGGAGAACCCCGATCTCTCCTCCCTCGCGTCCCCGCCGTCCGCCGTCGGCGACCAAGGCCGCCGAAGCATGCTCGTCGCCGGCCGCCTTGAACCCAGGTCACGCCGCCGTCGCCTTTTCCTCTCCTCCCCGTCTCTCTTTCTCTCCCTAACCCCTCTGCTCTCCTCCTTGGTCAGCGCCGCCGCCGTGGCGCCTAACCCTCTCCGGTCCTGCCCGATCCGGTCTCCCCTCGTCGGAAATGGAGCCCCGGCGAGCTCCTTGACCCAGATCCGGCCTCTTCGCGCCGTCCGCCGCCTCTTCTGCTTCCTCCTCGTCGGATCCGCCTCTGACCTTGTCGTCCCCGTCGCCCTCACCAGCGAGCGCCGCCATGCGTCGTTCAGATCGGGAGGAGCCCCGATCCCGCTCCTCTGCGTCTGTGTCCAGGTGGGCTGCGACCCGCCCGAGGCCCAGCCTGCTCCCCCGCGGACCCAGCAACCACGTCCAGCGGGCCGGCCCAGCAACCGCAGCCAGCGCCAGGCCTCCTCTGCTTCCGACCGGGCCAGGCTTAATGTGAGCATCCCCTCTCCTGCACACTCGGGCCAGCCAGATTCGGCCCAGGTCATGGTTTTTTTCCGTTCTACGTTTTGTCCATTTATCCTCAGAGTTTGCCTGTTTTACAGAAAGCCCCCTAAACTTCATGCATATAATAACTCATGAACCGAGCATCGGATTAAAATGATTTATATATGAAACTTGCTTAGAATTTTGTCTAGTTTCATAATATGTCACTTTCATCCATGTTTAAAATGTTTAAAATGTTGTTTGTTTAAATTTTCTCATATGCCATGCTAAAATGATTAAATTCATAACTAATTAACCGTAGCTCCAAATTTAATAAACTTTATATGTAAATGGGGTGGAATTTTGCCTAGTTTAACATGGTGGCTTTACTTTGCATGTTAAACAACTCTAAAATATGTTTTAGGACAGAACAGGACCTAACCTAATATATGCACATGAGGAGTTTCCGGATTTGTTGTTCGTTGCTTCCGGCCTCATTTAAACTTGACTAGATGGTGTAGTTTTGTTATGCTTCACCTCTTGCCATGGTTAACAACATTTAATATTGTTGAGTACCTAACCGGGAGAGAACTAAATAATTGACGTGGTGTTCCGTCAATATGCATCCCATTGCATATTGAGCTCCACTTAATTTGTAGGATTGTTTGTGCACTTTGCCATGCCATGTATCATTAAACCGGACATGCGTCATACTTGTTTGCACATCATGCCATGATTATGTGATGGTTGTTTACTATGCTATTTGCTTCTTTCCGGTGTTGCTTCTTCGGGTTGGTTCCGATAACGTCACGTTTGTGAGGAACCGTTCGACTACGTCCGTTTGTCTTCTTCATGGACTCGTTCTTCTTGCTTGCGGGATTTCAGGCAAGATGATCATACCCTCGAAATCACTACTATCTTTGCTATGCTAGATGCTCGCTCTTTTGCTATGCCATGCTACGATGTCTACCACTTGCTTTCAAGCCTCCGAAATTGCCATGTCAAACCTCTAACCCACCATGTTCTAGCAAACCGTTGATTGGCTATGTTACCGCTTTGCTCAGCCCCTCTTATAGCGTTGTTAGTTGCAGGTGAAGATTGGAGCTTGTTCCATGTTTGGAACATGGATATTTTGTTGGGATATCACAATATCTCTTATTTAATTAATGCATCTATATACTTGGTAAAGGGTGGAAGGCTCGGCCTTATGCCTGGTGTTTTGTTCCACTCTTGCCGCCCTAGTTTCCGTCATATCGGTGTTATGTTCCCGGATTTTGCGTTCCTTACGCGGTTGGGTAATCATGGGAACCGCTTGACAGTTCGCCTTAAGTAAAGCTCTTCCAACAATGCCAAACATTGGTTTTACCATTCGCCACCTAGCCTTTTCTTTTCCCTTGGGGGTCGCGCGCCCAAGGGTCGTCATTATTTTACCCCCCGGGCCAGTGCTCCTCTGAGTTTTGGTCCAACTGAGCGATGTCCGAGGCTACCAGGGGCAACTCTGGGCTAGCTTACCCGACGTCTTACTCATCCGGTGTGCCCTGAGAACAAGATATGTGCAGCTCCTATCGGGATTTGTCGGCACATCTGGGTGGTGTTGCTGGTTTAGTTTTACCCTGTCGAAATGTCTTGTTGTACCGGGATACCGAGTCTGATCGGAATGTCTCGGGTGGAGGTCTATTCCTTCGTTGACCATGAGAGCTTGTCATGGGCTAAGTTGGGACACCCCTGCAGGGATTTGAACTTTCGAAAGCCGTGCCCGCGGTTATGGGCAGATGGGAATTTGTTAACGTCCGGTTGTAGAAAACCTAAAGTCGACCTTAATTAAAATGAATCAACCGCGTGTGTAACCGTGATGGTCTCTTTCCGGTGGGGGCCAGGAAGTGAACACGGTTGTTGGAGTTATGCTTGACATAGGTTGTTCTAGGATCACTTCTTGATCATAGTTTCTCGATCGTGCTTTGCCTTCTCTTCTCGCTCTCTTTTGCGTATGTTAGCCACCATATATGCTAGTCGCTTGCTGTAGCTCCACCTCTTACCTTGACCTTTCCCATAAGCTTAAATAGTATTGATCGCGAGGGTGCGAGATTGCTGAGTCCCCGTGGCTCACAGATACTTCCAAAACCAGCTTTCAGGTGTCGATGAGTCCGTGCAGACGACGCATCCAAGCTCAAGGAGGAGCTCGATGAAGATCTTGTCCTTCGTGTTGTTTCGTTCTAGTTGATCAGTAGTGGAGCCCAGTCGGGTCGATCGGGGACCTTTGTCGCATTTGAGGTTCTTCTTTTATTTCGATTCCGTAGTCGGACCTTGGTTGTATCTGGTTGATGTAATGCTTTATTTATATAATTGTGTGAAGTGGCGATTGTAAGCCAACTATGTATCTCTTTTCCCTTATGTATTACATGGGTTGTTTGCGAAGATTACCTCACTTGCGACATTGCTTTCAATGCGGTTATGCCTCTAAGTCGTGCTTCGACACGTGGGAGATATAGCCGCATCGAGGGCGTTACAAAGCAATAGTTGGCGAGACGACAATGATGCTTCGATGAAGATCAAGGTGTCAATCCGGTGACGATGGTGATCATGACGGTGCTTTGGAGATGGAGATCAAAGGCATAAGATGATGATGGCCATATCATATCACTTATGTTGATTGTGTGTGATGTTTATCCTTTATGCATCTTATTTTTCTTAGTTTGGCGGTAGCATTATAAGATGATCCCTCACTAAATTTCAAGGTATAAGTGTTCTCCCTGAGTATGCACCGTTGCTACAGTTCATCGTGCCGAGACACCACGTGATGATCGGGTGTGATAAGCTCTACGTTCACATACAATGGGTGCAAGACAGTTTTGCACACGCGGAATACTCGGGTTAAACTTGACGAGCCTAGCATATGAAGATATGGCCTTGGAACACTGAGACCGAAAGGTCGAGCGTGAATCATATAGAAGATATGATAAACATAGTGATGTTCACCATTGAAAACTACTCCATCTCACGTGATGATCGGACATGGTTTAGTTGATATGTATCACGTGATCACTTAGATGATTAGAGGGATGTCTATCTGAGTGGGAGTTCTTAATTGAAGTTAAATTTATCATGAACTTAGTCCTGATAGTTTTTGCATATCTATGTTGTAGATCAATTGCACGCGTATAGCTTCCCCGTTTTATTTATGATATGTTCCTAGAGAAAACTATGTTGAAAGATGTTAGTAGAAATGATGCGGACTAGCTCCGTGATCTAAGAATTATCCTCATTGCTGCGCAGAAGAATTATGTCCTTGATGCACCGCCAGGTGATGGACCTATTGCAGGAGTACATGCAGACGTTATGAATGTTTGGCAAGCTCGGTATGATGACTACTTGATAGTTTAGTGCGCCAAGCTTTACGGCTTAGAACCGGGATTTCAAAAACCGTTTTGAACGCCACGGAGCATATAAGAAGTTCCAAGAGCTGAAATTGGTATTTCAGACTCATGCCCGAGTCAAGAGGTATGATACCTCTGACAAGTACTTCGCCTACAAGATGGAGGAGAATAGCTCAACTAGTGAGCATGTGCTCAGAATGTCTGAGTACTACAATCGCTTGAATCAAGTGGGAGTTAATATTCCAGATAAGATAGTGATCGACAGAGTTCTCTAGTCACTATCACCAAGTTACTGGAACTTCATGATGAACTATAATACACAAGGGATGACAAAAATGATTCCCAAACTCTTCGTGATGCTAAAATCGATGAAGGTAGAATTCAAGAAAGAGCATCAAGTGTTGATGGTTAACAAGACCACTAGTTTCAAGAAAAAGGGGCAAAGGAAAAGAAAAGGAACTTCAAAGAATGACAAGCAAGTTGCCACTCCCATGAAGAAGCCCAAAGCTAGACCCAAGCCTGAAACTGAGTGCTTCTACTGCAAAGGGAATGGTCACTAGAAGCGGAACTATCCCAAATACTTGGCAGATAAGAAGGATGGCAAAGTGAACAGAGGTATATTTGATATACATGTTATTGATGTGTACTTTACTAGTGTTTATAGAAACCCCTCAGTATTTGATACTGGTTCAGTTGCTAAGAGTAGTAACTCGAAACGGGAGTTACAAAATAAACAGAGACTAGTTAAGGGTGAGGTGATGATGTGAGTTGGAAGTGATTCCAAGGTTGATAAGATCACCATCGCACACTCCCTTTACCTTTGGGATTAGTGTTGAACCTAAAATAAATAGTATTTGGTGTTTGCGTTGAGCATAAATATGATTGGATCATGTTTATTTCAATACAGTTATTCATTTAAGTCAAAGAATAATTGTTTTTCTATTTACATGAATAAAAGCTTCTATGGTCATACACTCAATATAAATGGTTTATTGAATATCAATCGTAGTGATACACATATTCATAATATTGAAGCCAAAAGATGCAAAATTAAGAATGATAGTGCAACCTATATGTGGCACTGCCATTTTAGGTCATATTGGTGTAAAGCGCATGAAGAAACTCCATGTTGATGGAATTTTGGAATCACTTGATGCTTGCGAACCATGCCTCATGGGCAAGATGACTAAGACTCCATTCTTCGGAACAATGGAGCGAGCAACAAACTTGTTGGAAATAATACATAGTAATGTGTGCGGTCCAATGAGTATTGAGGCTCGCGGCGGCTATCGTTATTTTCTGAGATTCACATATGATTTGAGCAGATATGGGTATATCTACTTGATGAAACATAAGTCTGAAACATTTGAAAAGTTCAAAGAATTTCAGAGTGAAGTGTAAAATCATCGTAATAAGAAAATAAAGTTTCTATGATCTAATCGCGAAAACAAATATTTGAGTTACGAGTTTGGTCTTCATTTGAAACAACGTGGAATAGTTTCGCAACTCACGCCACCTAGAACACCACATCGTAATAGTGTGTCCGAACGTTATAACCATACTTTATTAGATATGGTGTGATCTATGATGTCTCTTACCGATTTATCATTATCGTTTTTGGGGTTATGCGTTAGAGATACCTGCATTCACATTAAATAGGGCACCGTCTTAAAATCCATTGAGATGACACCGTATGAACTGTGGTTTAGCAAGAAACCTAAGATGTCGTTTCTTAAAATTTGGGCTTGCGATGCTTATGTGAAAAAGTTTCAACCAGATAAGCTCAAACCCAAATCGGAGAAGTGTGTCTTCATAGGATACCCAAAAGAAACTGTTGGGTACACCTTCTATCACAAATCCGAAGGCAAGATCTTTGTTGCTAAGAGTGGATCCTTTTAGAGACGGAGTTTCTCTCGAAAGAAGTGAGTGGGAGGAAAGTAGAACTTGATGAGGTAATTGTACCTGCTCCCTTATTGGAAAGTAGTTCATCACAGAAATCAGTTCCAGTGATTCCTACACCAATTAGTGAGGAAGCTAATGATGATGATCATGAAAACTTCTGACAAAGTTACTACCGAACCTCGTAGGTCAACCGGAGTAAGATCCGCACCAGAGTGGTATGGTAATATTTTTTGGGAGTCATGTTACTAGACCATGATGAACCTACAAACTATGAGGAAGCGATGATGAGCCCAGATTCTGCAAAATGGCTTGAGGCCATGAATTCTGAGATAGAATCCATGGATGAAAACAAAGTGTGGACTTTGGTGGACTTGATCGTTGATCGACAAGCCATTGAGAATAAATGGATCTTCAAGAGGAAGAGGGACGCTGATAGTAGTGTTACTATCTACAAAGCTCGAATTGTCGCAAAAAGGTTTTTGAAAAGTTAAAGGTGTTGACTACGATGAGAATTTCTCACTCGTATCAATGCTTAAAAGTCTGTCTGAATCATTTTAGCAGTTGCCACATTTCATGAAATCTGGCAAATGGATATCAAAACTACATTCCTTAATGAATTTATTAAAGAAGAGTTGTATATGATGCAACTAAAAGGTTTTGTCAATCCTAAAGGTGCTACAAAGTGTGCAAGCTCCAGCGATCCATCTATGGACTGGTACAAACATCTCAGAGTTGGAATACATTCTTTGATGAGTTGATCAAAGCATATAGTTTTATACATACTTGCGGTGAAGCCTGTATTTACATGAAGGTGAGTGGGAGCAGTATAGAATTTCTGATAAGTATATGTGAATGACATATTGTTGATCAGAAATAATGTGGAATTTTCTGGAAAGCATAAAGGAGTGTTTGAAAGGAGTTTTTCAAAGAAAGACCTTGGTGAAGCTGCTTACATATTGAGCATCAAGATCTATAGAGATAGAACAAGACGCTTGATAAAAAATTCAATGAGTACATACCTTGACAAGTTTTGGAAGTGGTTCAAAATGGAACAGTCAAAGAAGGAGTTCTTGCCTGTGTTGCAAGGTGTGAAGTTGAGTAAAGACTCAAAACCCGACCACGGCAGAAAATAGAAAGAGAATGAAAAGTCATTCGCTATGCCTCAGTCATAGGTTCTATAAAGTATGCTATGTTGTGTACCAAACCTATTGTGCACCTCACCATGAGTTTGGCAAGAGGGTACAATTGTGATCCAGGAGTGGATCACTAGACAGCAGTCAAAATTATCCTTAGAGGACTAAGGAAATATTTCTCAGTTATGGAGGTGATAAAAGAGTTTGTCGTAAAGAGTTACGCCGATGCAAGCTCTTGACACCGATCTAGATGAGTCTAAGTCTCAGATACATATTGAAAGTGGGAGCAATTAGCTAGAGCAGCTCTGTGCAGAGTATTGTAGACATAGAAATTTGCAAAATACATACGGATCTGAATGTTGCAGACCCGTAGACTAAACTTCTCTCACAAGCAAAATATGATCACTCTTTGGGTGTTAATCACATAGCAATGTGAACTATTGGTGTTAAATCACATGACGATGTGAACTAGATTATTGACTCTAGTGCAAGTGGGAGACTAAAGGAAATATGCCCTAGAGGCAATAATAAAGTTATTATTTATTTTCTTATATCATGATAAATGTTTACTATTCATGCTAGAATTGTATTGATTGGAAACTTAGTACATGAGTGAATACATAGACAAACAAAGTGTTGTAACATCCCAAATTTTCAATTTGGAATGTTATACATTAGATCATCATTGCATATCATATTTGATTTTGCATTTTTGTTGATCCTATAAATTCTACGCAACTCAATGACCCACGGAGAGAGTTGGGGATTTCGTTATTTTCATATTTGAGTTTTCTCAAATTTTGAGAATAGGATCATTTGATTTTATTTATTTTATCATCAATTATTTCTATTACAAAAATATGAGAGAGGGAATAAAATGACTTTCCCAAAATAAAGAAATATTGAGGATTTAATAATAAAATCAAATAAAATTTTATTTCGGAGTTTTTCGGTGTTTTATTTGAATTTAGGAAAAATGTGCGTTTTTCAAAATTGCATTTAGAAGCCTACGAAAATGTCCCAAATAAATGTTCACCTGGTGCGGCTTGATTTTAGAAGCCCGCGAAAATTTATTTCGGAATTTTTGGAGTCCGTTTAGTATTTCTTTTTATTTTTCTTCCAAGCGAAATAATTAAGAAAAAACGAACCGACCTAACCGGGCCGTGTCCGTCCGGGACTCTGGCCCGGCAGGCTTTAAAAGCCGGCCCAGCCCCCCCCTCGGGGAGAAACCCTAGCCGCCCAGCCCCGCCCCACGCGTCGCCACCCGCTCCCGCCCCGCGCCGCCGCCTCCGAGGTTCGCCGCCGCCTCGACTTCTGTGCCATCGGTTTTTAAAAAAAAATTAGATCGGTTTTCGTCGGTTTTTTTAGTTTCGATTTTTTTAAATAGATCGGTTTTTCCGGTTTATTTAAATAGCGAGCGTTCGTCCGTTTGTTCGTTCTAGCGAGCGTTCATCGTTTTTCTTTTTCTCGGATTAAATCCGTGATTTTTCTGATCACGATTCCTGATCCGATTTTCGTTTTAGTTTAACTTTTTGCTCGTTTATCGGAATCAGGCGATTCAAGCGCCTAGAGTTTCATCTCGAAACCCTCTATCCGTTTAACCAACTTAAACAAGATTTTGCTACTGTAAAATTTTCCCTAGATCCAGATTACTAGAACGAAGTTGTTTTCTTTCGCTGTTTGACTTTCGTTGCTTCGTTCGATTTGATTCTTTTTGCCAACCGGAGTTCTTAAGTTGAACCTTCTGGTTAGATCTCTTATTTGGGTTTTACCTGTGCATTAGATGAGTACTTATTGTATGCTCGTTTGTTTGTCTGCGATAGAATACCCGGAGTGCGCCTCTTGTTACTTCGAATCTCTAGGTTTCGCGGATCATCAGCAAGGCAAGTAACACTTTGATCATACCTTTTCTACTGCCTAGTTTTATTGCATTAGATCAATCCTCACACAATGCATGATTAGGATCTAATTAAATTGTGGGATGGGAAGTAGTTGAGGTAGTACCTCTTAGCTGTTTATTATCAAACCTTTGGGAGTTACTTCTACGTTTGCTTATTATGCCATGCTATGCTAGTAGACGTGGATTGGGTGAGTGATATCCATGACAGATGTGAGTTTTGTTAATTAATGGTTTATTTAAGGTGGCAACTTAAACACACATCTGGGTGGATTGAGGCACCTGAGTATTCCAGGACTTGCCTGTTTTCTTTTGGACCACCGCCCAGGCTCAAAGGGATCATGAGACTATTCATACTAGAAACTTCTGTGTGCAGCCACAAGCTATTATGGGCTCTAGCATAGTTGACTAAGTCGTGCGAACTCTTACGATGGTAGACTAGAAGATGTAGGGGATGTAGGTGGTACGGTCTACCCGATCGTAAGGTGCTAGCGCTTCTGAAAGACTATGTCTCGGTCATCCGTCTTCTCAAACACCATGTAGTGCGAGAAACCAAACGGAGGCGATCGAGTCTTGTGGGGTAAAGTGCGCAAACCTCTGCAGAGTGTAATAAACTAATCATGATTAGCCGTGTCCCCGATTATGGACATCTTGAGTATCTAGTACTTGGATTATCATGTGAATCTCAACATGTTACTCTAAATTAATTTTGTTGGGTTATGTTTAATGATGATGCTTAATTGGGAATGAGAATGCTGTCAACCATTCTGAATGTTTAACAACTACCATGATAGTAATTAAATTTTATTCCTTTGTAGTAGGGAAAAATTGTCTTTATGCAAAACTGTAACCATAGAGCTTTCCACCAGCCAAATATGCATATAGTATAGCTGTTTCATTCCATTATTCTCTATGTGTTACATTGCCAGCAAATTCCATGGGCTGACCCGTTTCGGGCTGCAATGTTAATGTTGGAGACTTTTCAGATGACGATTAAGGAGTTTTAGGTCATGGTTCTATACTCAGTGCTGCCGTTGGAGTTGATGGACTCACTTATCTTCCAAGCCTTCTGCTGTTATCGTTATTAGATGGCCTTAAACCATATTTATTGTAATAAGTTCTCTTTTGAGACACTCGATGTAATAAGTGTGTGATTGCTACTCTGTTATAAATCCTCCGAGTACTATGTGGTGTCAGCATTACTGATCTAGGGATGACACCAGAGCACAGAGATCAGACTGTTTGAGGTCTGGTCGCTGAAGAGATGGTATCGGAGCACACGCTGACTGTAGGACACGACCACTAAGCTAAAAGACCTAGATCACTTTTCACTCTCTTCTCTTCTGACCTCTCATCTTTTCTACTCTTTAGGATGGCGGATGCAAGGAACAAGTTCACGCAACCAGATGAAGATACACTCTTTGGACGACACTTGAAGGAAGTCACTAGATACCTGAACATAGGAGTACCAAGCTTCACCGGAACCTACAACGCCACTTTACCTGAAGAAGAGCGCTGGATGATTCAAGTTCAAGTTCCAGGAAGAATGTTCATGCCCTTCACTAAGCCCATAGAGTTTTCTTTTGATGCACCAACTTGGAATCTAGGAAAGAGCATGGCAGCTCACATCGCCATGGGACGCATTGGAGAAGTCTACCGCAAGGATCTCAAGGATACTATCTACCAGATTTGTGGGCGCCGAGATGAGCACTGGGAGATGATCAGCACCAGGAAGGATAGATAAATTGCAGCTTTTATCCAGGAGTTAAACCAGCACATTCGATGACAGGAGAACCAGATGTGCGCCGACATAATAGATCTGAAGAAGGCTAAGACTAGAATCAAGGAACTGGAGGAGGAACTCAAGGCTACACGTGAAGATTATGAAGAAGAAATTGAAGTATTGGTGGAGAAGAATGACGACCTGATCAAGAAGATTGGAATATTTATGGGAGGCCCTACGCCAGTAGATGAAGACGAAGAACCCCAGGAGATTAGCCCGGAAGACTACATCATCATCGACGGCACCGAATCGGAACCAGATAGTAGCGATGATGACTATGTTGATGAAGCTAGAGCAGATATCATGGAGTCTGCAACTGAAGAATATTTCTAGTAGACCACCTCATCAGTAGTAGTAGTCCACCATGTAAATATAGTAGTCCGAGAACTTTTGCGATAGTTAGATCGATTGTATGCCCTTGTTTGATTGATTGAAGTGAATTGTTTGGTTTTGCCTCATGTGCATATGGGTAGTGTTTTCTCTTTAGACCCCCTCTATTCTTATATCTCATCTTTTCTAAACCCTCAGATGCCTCCGAGACGTGACCCCGGATTTGCCTTTCCACCGGAGCTCAACCAGTTGATCCAGCAGCAGAACACATTGATGCAGTTGCTAGTCCAGAATCAGAATTAGGGGAACCACAACAACAACCCACCACCACTACCACCACCTGTTGACCACTTAGCCCATTTTCTTAGGCTGAATCCGCCGGTGTTTTCCTGTAGCACCGAGCCGATAGTAGCAGATGATTGGCTCCGCAAGACAGCTAGGGAGTTGACCATAGTAGGATGCACAAATGCGGAGAAGGTGAAGTTTGCCGCACATCGGCTAGAAGGACCCGCAGCATCATGGTGGGAGAATTTCACAGCCACTTTCCCAGTCGATACTGTCACATGGGACCAGTTTCAGTAGGCTTTTCGTACTGCACACGTTTCAGCAGGAGCTATGGCCATGAAGAAGCGTGAGTTTCTCTACTTGCGCCAAGGAGGACGGACAGTTGGCCAGTACGTGGAGGAATTTAGTAAGTTAGCACGTTATGCACCAAATAACGTCGCTACGGATGCAGCTAAGCAGGAGAAGTTTTTGGAAGGGCTGAATGATGAGTTGAGCATGCAGTTGATGGTAACCACCTTCAACAACTACCAAGAGTTGGTAGATCATGCTCTTATGATTGAAGGGAAGCAGCAGCAAATTGAGAATCGCAAGAGGAAGTATGGACAAGGAAAGTACAATTCAGGAGCTCAGCAGAAGCCACGTTTTACCCCTAGACGGGGAGGACATTTTCAGCATACCCATGGAGGAGGTAGCTCGCACAATCACAATGGTACCAAGAATGGAAATGGCAATGGAGGAAGCAACGGCTAGAATTGCACCAACCCCTCAACCCCAGCCAAGAAGGACCTGAGCCAAGTCACTTGTTTTAAGTGTCAGAAGACCGGACATTATGCCAATGAATGTCTTGAAGGCCAAAATGGCAATGGAAGTTCTGGGAAGAAGCCGAACCCTTTCAACAGGGGACAGGTGAACGATGTTAGCATGGAGGAGGTTGAAGCTCAGCCCAATGCAGTAATAGGTAAGTTTTTGGTTAAGTCATTTACTGCACTCGTTCTTTTTGATACTGGTGCATCGCATTCATACATCTCAAGGGGATTTGTGGATAAGTATAACCTATCAACCCAAGCCCTTAGGTCACCCATGTTAGTAACCTCACCTGGAGCAGAGTATGTGGCTAGTCTATGGTGTGATCGGTTACCATTAAGGATTGGTAACTATGTTTTTCCCTCAGACCTAATAGTATTGGAATCTCAAGGATTGGATGTGATATTAGGCATGGATTGGTTATCAAAGTATGAAGGGAATATAGAATGTTCTAGTAAGTCAATTTTTCTTACCACCCCAGAAGGGAGAAGGATCAAGTATGTATCCCGACATGTGCCAAAGAGGACTCAGGTAAATTGCCTAACAGGAGTTGTGCAGGAGGAAGTACCAATGGTAAGGGATTTCCCTGATGTATTTCCAGAGGAGTTGCCAGGCATGCCACCAGATAGAGATATTGAGTTTTTGATTGAGCTATTGCCAGGCACAGGACCAATATCAAAGAGACCATATAGGATGCCAGCAAAGGATTTGGTGGAAATTAAGAAGCAGATTAAGGAGTTACTGGATAAAGGTTATATTCGCCCAAGTTCTTCGCCTTGGGGATTGCCGGTACTACTAGTGGAGAAGAAGGATGGATCGTTAAGGATGGTTGTTGACTATCGAGGATTGAATGAAGTAACGATCAAGAACAAGTACCCACTACCAATGATCAACGATCTGTTTGATCGATTGCAAGGAGCTAAGGTATTTTCCAAGATCGATCTACGATCAGTATACCACCAGTTGAAGATTCGAGAACAGGATATTCCGAAGACAGCTTTTACCACCAGGTATGGGCTGTATGAGTATACCGTTATGTCATTTGGTCTGACTAACGCACCTGCCTGTTTTATGAACATGATGAAAAAATTGTTTATGGAGTTCTTGGATAAGTTCGTCGTAGTGTTCATTGATGATATCCTGGTTTGTTCGAATAATGAAGAGGAACATAAGGAGCATTTGCGTTTGGTACTTGGAAAGCTCAGAGAACATCAATTATATGCCAAGTTCAGCAAATGTGAGTTTTGGTTGAAGGAAGTAGGATTCCTCGGACACGTTATATCTGGAGAAGGTATAGCAGTTGATCCCACTAAAGTTGATACCGTGACCAAGTGGGAAGCCCCAACAACAGTTGGAGAGATCCGGAGTTTTCTTGGACTCACAGGATACTACCGAAGATTTATTGAGAATTTCTCAAAGATTGTGAAGCCCATGACGGAGTTGTTGAAGAAAGATACCAAGTTCATATGGACAGAGGAATGTGAGGCTAGTTTCCAGGAGTTGAAGAAACGTTTGGTTACCTCACCAGTATTGATTTTGCCAGACCAGACCAAAGATTATGAGGTGTATTGCGACGCTTCACGTCGAGGACTTGGAGCAGTGCTTATGCAGGAAGGGAGAGTTGTTTCATATGCCTCAAGACAACTGAAGCCTCATGAGTTGAATTATTCTACGCATGATTTGGAGTTAGCAGCCGTAGTGCATGCTTTGAAAACATGGAGACATTTCCTCATTGGAAATCATTGTTAGGTGTACACGGATCATAAAAGTTTGAAGTACATTTTCACACAGAAGGAGTTGATTCTCAGACGAAGGAGATGGTTGGGGCTCATCAAGGATTATGATATGAGATTGCATTATCACCCCGGAAAAGCTAATGTAGTAGCTGACGCATTAAGCCATAAGAGCCATGTCAATACATTAATGACGGGAGAAATACCCAAGGAGTTAGCAGAAAATCTCCGTGAACTATGTTTGGAAATAGTTCCGAGAGGCTATGTAGAAGCATTGGAGATTCAGTCAACACTGATGGATAGAATCAGAGAAGCTCAAAAAACTGACAAAGAGATTGCCGCTATAAAGGAGAAACTGAGCAAAGGAAAAGCTAAGGGATTTCGTGAGGATGAACACGATACCCTATGGTTTGAAGACCGCGTTTACGTGCCCAATGACCCGGAGATCAGGAAGTTGATACTGCAAGAGGCACACGATTCACCATATTCGATTCACCCAGGAAATACCAAGATGTATTTGGATTTGAAAGATATTTTCTGGTGGACCGGAATGAAGAAGGATATTGCGGAGTATGTAGCAGTTTGTGATGTATGCCAGAGAGTAAAGGCAAAGCATCAGAAGCCCGCGTGATTTTTACAACCATTGCCGATACCTGAATGGAAGTGGGATAATCTAGGCATGGATTTTATCACGGGATTGCCCAGGACTCGTTCAGGCTATGACTCGATTTGGGTTGTAGTTGATCGATTGATAAAAGTAGCTCATTTCATCCCAGTAAAGACCACTTACACCAGTGCTAAGTTGGCAAAGATATACATGACCAGGATCGTATGTCTGCATGGAGTTCCAAGGAGTATCATATCAGATAGAGGAACCCAGTTTACCTCAATGTTCTGGAAGCAGTTGCACGAAACTTTGGGAACCAGGCTAGAATTCAGTACAGCTTTTCATCCACAGACAGATGGACAGACCGAGAGAGTCACTTGTGCGCTAGATTACGGATCTAGTTGGGATGATAATTTGCCATATGCAGAGTTCTCTTACAACAATAGTTATCAAACCAGTTTAAAGATGGCCCCTTTTGAATCCTTGTACGGAAGGAGGTGCAGGACACCTTTGTCATGGGACGAAGTTGGAGACTGCCAGTTGTTTGGACCTGCCTTGATTAAAGAGTCAGAACAGAAGGTGAAGTTGATTCGCGATAGGCTCAAGGTAGCCCAGTCCAGACAGAAGAGTTATGCAGATTCTAAACGCAAGGAGACAGTTTACAAAGTCGGAGATAGAGCTTATCTTCGAGTATCTCCACTTCGGGGAACAAAGCGTTTTGGAGTTAAAGGGAAGTTAGCACCACGATTTGTAGGACCATATCGAGTTTTGGAACGTATGGGAGAAGTGGCCTACAAGTTGGAATTGCCCGAAGGATTGTCAGGAGTTCATAATGTGTTCCACGTTTCTCAGTTAAAGAAGTCTCATGCGGAGATGGCTGACATACCGTTGAGAGACACAGTGCCCTTAGAAACTATTCAGTTGGATAACGATTTGACCTACGAGGAGAAACCAGTTAAGATCCTCGACTTTGCCAGCCGAGTTACCCGCAGCAAGGTTATCGAGTTGTGCAAAGTTCAGTGGAGCCACCACAGAGAGGATGAAGCCACCTGGGAGCGAGAGGAAGATTTGCTCAAAGACCACCCTCACCTATTTTCTGGCCAACCCGAATCTCGAGGGCGAGATTCATCTTAAGGGGGGTAGGTTTGTAACATCCCAAATTTTCAATTTGGAATGTTATACATTAGATCATCATTGCATATCATATTTTATTTTGCATTTTGGTTGATCCTAGAGATTCTACGCAACTCAATGACCCACGGAGAGAGTTGGGGATTTCGTTATTTTCATATTTGAGTTTTCTCAAATTTTGAGAATAGGATCATTTGATTTTATTTATTTTATCATCAATTATTTCTATTACAAAAATATGAGAGAGGGAATAAAATGACTTTCCCAAAATAAATAAATATTGAGGATTTAATAATAAAATCAAATAAGATTTTATTTTGGAGTTTTTCGGTGTTTTATTTGAATTTAGGAAAAATGTGCGTTTTTCAAATTTGCATTTAGGTCCCAAATAAATGTTCACCTTGTGCGGCTTGATTTTAGAAGCCCGTGAAAATTTATTTCGGAATTTTTGGAGTCCGTTTAGTATTTCTTTTTATTTTTCTTCCGAGCGAAATAATTTAAAACAAACGAACCGACCTAACCGGGCCGTGTCCGTCCGGGACTCTGGCCCGGCAGGCTTTAAAAGCCGGCCCAGCCCCCCCCGGGAGAAACCCTAGCCTCCCAGCCCCGCCCCACGCGCCGCCACCCGCTCCCGCCCCGCGCTGCCGCCGCTGGACGCCGCCGCCGCCGCCTCGACTACCGTGCCATTGTTTTTTTTTAAAAAAATTAGATCGGTTTTTGTCGGTTTTTTAATTTCGGTTTTTTAAATAGATCGGTTTTTCGGATTATTTAAATAGCGAGCGTTCGTCCGTTCGTTCGTTCTAGCGAGCGTTCGTCGTTTTTCTTTTTCTCGGATTAAATCCGAAATTTTTCTAATCGCGATTCCTGATCCGATTTTCGTTTTAGTTTAACTTTTCGCTCGTTTATCGGAATCAGCCGATTCAAGCGCGTAGAGTTTCGTCTCGAAACCCTCTATCCGTTTAACCAACTTAAACAAGAGTTTGCTACTGTAAAATTTGCCCTAGATCCAGATTAGTAGAACGAAGTTGTTTTCTTGCGCCGTTTGACTTTCGTTGCTTCGTTCGATTTGATTCTTTTTGCCGACCGGAGTTCTTAAGTTGAACCTTCTGGTTAGATCTCTTATTTGGGTTTTACCTGTGCATTAGATGAGTACTTATTGTATGCTTGTTTGTTTGTCTGCGATAGAATACCCGCAGTGCGCCGCTTGTTACTTCGAATCTCTAGGTTTCGCGGATCATCAGCAAGGCAAGTAACACTTTGATCATACCTTTTCTACTACCCAGTTTTATTGCATTAGATCAATCCTCACACAATGCACGATTAGGATCTAATTAAATTGTGGGATGGGAAGTAGTTGAGGTAGTACCTATTACCTGTTTATTATCAAACCTTTGGGAGTTACTTCTACGTTTGCTTATTATGCCATGCTATGCTAGTAGACGTGAATTGGGTGAGTGATATCCATGACAGATGTGAGTTTTGTTAATTAATGGTTTATCTAAGGTGGCAACTTAAAAACACATCTGGGTGGATTGAGGCATCTGGGTATTCCAAGACTTGCCTGTTTTCTTTTGGACAGCCACCCAGGCTCAAAGGGATCATGAGACTATTCATACTAGAAACTTCCGTGTGTAGCCACAAGCTACTATGGGCTCTAGCATAGTTGACTAAGTCGTGCAAACTCTTACAGTGGTAGACTAGCAGATGTAGGGGATGTAGGTGGTACGGTCTACCCGATCGTAAGGTGCTAGTGCTTTTGAAAGACTATGTCTCGGTCATCCGTCTTCTCAAACACCATGTAGTGCGAGAAACCAAACGGAGGCGACCGAGTCTTGTGGGGAAAAGTGCGCAAACCTCTGTAGAGTGTAATAAACTAATCATGATTATCCGTGTCCCTGGTTATGGACATCTTGAGTATCTAGTACTTGGATTATCATGTGAATCTCAACATGTTACTCTAAATTAATTTTGTTGGGTTATGTTTAATGATGATGCTTAATTGGGATTGAGAATGCTGTCAACCATTCTCAATGTTTAACAACTACCATGATAGTAATTAAATTTTATTCCTTTGTAGTAGGGAAAAATTGTCTTTACGCAAAACTGTAACCATAGAGCTTTCCACCAGCCAAATATGCATATAGTATAGCTGTTTCATTCCATTATTCTCTATGTGTTACATTGCCAGCAAATTCCATGGGCTGACCCGTTTCGGGCTGCAATGTTAATGTTGGAGACTTTTCAGATGACGATTAAGGAGTTTTAGGTCATGGTTCTATACTCAGTGATGCTGTTGGAGTTGATGGACTCACTTATCTTCCAAGCCTTCCGCTGTTATCGCTATTAGATGGCCTTAAGACATATTTATTGTAATAAGTTCTCTTTTGAGACACTCAATGTAATAAGTGTGTGATTGCTACTCTATTATAAATCCTCCGAGTACTGTGTAGTGTCAGCATTACTAATCTAGGGATGACAGCGGAGCACAGAGATCAGACTGTTTGAGGTCTGGTCGCTACAAGTGTCCCTAGTATGCCTCTACTTGACTAGCTCATTAATCAAAGATGGTTAAGTTTCCTAGCTATGGACATGTGTTGTCATTTGATGAATGGGATCACACCATTAGAGAATGATGTGATGGACTAGACCCATCCATTAGATTAGCACTATGATCACTTAGTTTATTGCTATTGTTTTCTTCATGACTTATACATGTTCCTATAACTATGAGATTATGCAACTCCCGAATACCGGAGGAACACTTAGTGTGCTATCAAACGTCACAATGTAACTGGGTGATTATAAAGATGCTCTACATGTGTCTCCGATGGTGTTTGTTGAGTTGGCATAGATCGAGATTAGGATTTGTCACTCTGTGTATCGGAGAGGTATCTCTGGGCCCTCTCGGTAATGCACATCACTATAAGCCTTGCAAGCAGTGTGATTAATGAGTTAGTTGCAGGATCATGCATTACGGAACGAGTAAAGAGACTTTCCGGTAACGATATTGAACTAGATATGGTGATACCGACGATCGAATCTCGGGCAAGTAACATACCGATGACAAAGGGAACAACGTATGTTGTTATGCGGTTTGACCAATAAAGATCTTCATAGAATATGTAGGAACCAATATGAGCATCTAGGTTCTGCTATTGGTAATTGATCGAAGATGAGTCTGGGTCATGTCTACATAGTTCTTGAACCCATAGGGTCCGCACGCTTAACGTTCGGTGATGATCGGTATTATGAGTTTATGTGTTTTGATGTACTGAAGGTTGTTCAGAGTCCCGGATGTCATCACAGGCATGACGAGGAGTCTCGAAATGATCGAGACATAAATATTGATATATTGGAAGGTTATATTCGGACACCGGAAGGGTTCCGAAGTGTATCGGTTATTTTTCAGAGTATCGGGAGGTTACTGGAACCCCCCGGGGGGAGTCTATGGGCCTTATTGGGCCCTAGTGGAGAAAGAGAGCAGCAAGCAATGTGTGGGGCGCGTCCCCCTAGGCCCGAACCGAATTGGTTTACGGTTTGGGGGGGGGGCGGCCCCCCCTTTCCTTCTCCCCTCCTCCTCTTTCCTCCTTCTCCTAGTAGGAATAGGAAAGGGGGGGCCAAACCTACTTGGAGTAGGATTGCCCCTCCTTGTCGCGCACCTCCTGTTAGGGCCGGCCACCTCTTCCCTCCCCTCCTTTATATACGTGGCCAGGGGGCACCCCATAGACACACAAATTGATCTCTTAGCCCTGTGCGGTGCCCCCTCTACAGATTTCCACCTCGGTCATATTGTTGTAGTGCTTAGGCGAAGCCCTGCATCGGTAACTTCATCATCCCGTCATCACGCCGTCATGATGATGAAGCTCTCCCTCGACACTTAGCTGGATCTAGAGTGCATGGGACGTCACCGAGCTGAACGTGTGCAGATCGCGGAGGTGTCGTACCTTCGGTTCTAGGATCGGTCGGATCGTGAAGACGTATGACTACATCAACCCCGTTGTCATAACGCTTCCTCTTACGGTCTGCGAGGGTACATGGACAACAGTCTCCCCTCTCGTTACTATGCTTAACCTAGATAGATCTTGTGTGTGCGTAGGAATTTTCTTGAAATTGTCGCGTTCCCCAACAGAAGGCTACCCTTATGGAACTTGTCAGACCATTGAAGCTGTCAATACCCGAGATCAAGGTGTGTCGGAGAAATACCAAAAGATGGAGCGTTAAAACTAAAAGTTTTTGTCAAGAAACCCCTAAGGAAGGAGCTATCAACTATGGAGTGATAGCTCATGGCAGTGACATGGGCATACACACGGCTATCCATGATGTTATCACCCGCTTATGCTATTGTCACCGTGCTGGGTTGAGCATGCATTTCTTCGGAAGGATTGGATGACAAAAGGGCTAATAGAGCACCTATCAGCAAAGAATGAAGTTTTAACCTTAGCTGGTGTATCGCCAGGATCTGGAGTATTACATCAATTTTTTTAAGATGGACCTTTAGGACACCGTATTTGACAAGGAAGCATTTCGTGAAGAACTCAGGACCCAGAAGCTGAAAGTAGCCAAGCTGGAGGAGCAAAACCTCGAGATACTGGAGATTCATCAGGAACTGAAGGACAGTAGGACCATGGTTCATGCCAAGGATGTTGAAACCCAGAAGTTTGAAACGCAACTCCAGAATATTAAAGGACGTCCTGAGAGACTTCGCATCAACAGAAATGACCTGGTAGAAGAACTTGAGAAGATCAGCAAGCACGATTAGAAGAAGAACCAAACCCCTGTTATATACCTACATTAGATGTGACGTTTGTGAGCTGTCATTTGTTTGATGTTTTCCCGATAGCCACAAAATAAAACCTGTCTCTTAAAAACTATTATTTGTATTGTGTGTATCCCTCTCGATCTCTCTTATCTTACCCCAAAACCCATGGACCCAATAGAGGATGAATGGAGATGAACTCACATTTTCTGGACCGATAAGTCAATTGGAGACAGACCGATGGATACAGAACATGGAAGATCACATGAAGAATAACACTATAGCCGGAAAGGATATGGCCCAACATGCTCTTCAGTGCTTTGAAAGAGGTGCTGCTACTATGTGGAGGATGTACCAAAACATCAATGGAAGGCAAGGAGTAACCACTTGGAAAGAATTTAAGTTGACTCTGCTAAAGTCTCAGCTTGTGTCCCAGAAGTTGAATCCTTATGGAAATGATATGAAGAAACCTTGTGCATGCAAGCTCTGTGGAGAAATAGGACACAACCATAAAGAACACGGGGATGAATGCCCTCATTGTGAAGAAAGTCACCCAGCTGAAGAATGCCCAACTAGGCAGATTACTTGTTTCTTGTGTGAAGGGACTACCCACTACCCTGCTCAGTGTCACATTTACCCCATGGTTCAAAGAACCATCCAGCAGAAGAAAGAAGCAATGAAAGGAGCCCTCATGGAAATTTTAGAAGAACTTGTGATGAAGGAAGAGGTGGAGGACACACCCGAAGAAGACCCAATTAAACCCTGCACCAAGTCATGCTATTCATGTGGAGAAGAAGGACACATCTCCCAGAATTGTCTGAATGGGGACCTAGTAGGATTCCGGACAAAGGAAGTAGCACTACAAAAAAAAGACACATCCGTGACATTTTGGGATGAACGAAATTTTTTTCTGTCATACATATGACACTTCTATGACGATAATTGTGACAAAACCCGGTATCATCATAGATGTGGTGGGCTCCTACTTCTATGACAAAAACTCATGACAGAAAATGGGCTTTTCGTCCTGGGCGGGCCGGAGACGCAGCTGCATGACATTCTTTGGGCCGTCCATGACGGAAAAAACCATGGTAGAAGCGAGGGGGAGGAAAATTTCGGGGAGTTCCCAGTTACGGTGGGAGGTCGGGGGCCGAGCGATGCGCGTTTCTCTCGTACACGTACGCGCGTGTGTGCGAGGCGTTGGCTCTAACTGAACCCGAGCGAGGCGTTGGGCTCTAACTGAACCCGAGCGATTGCACTGCAGGCTACGTGTTACTGAACCCGAGCGATCAATCGATGGCTGTTAACTGAACCCGATCAAGCGATTCCTTCGCTACTGCTGCTAACTGAAGCCGATCGATGCTTCCTCTGGGATGAACAGTGAGCGCTGCGGGGGGTTTGGATGAACAGTGAGCGGTGGCGTTGCCTCTGGATGAACAGGACCCCGTGGTTTGGTCAAGGGCTGGATGAACAGTAGACGGTGGAGGGGTGCCCGTGGAGGGGTGGTTGAACAGGACCCCGTGGTGTGGAGGGCTGGATGAACAGTAGACGGTGGAGGGGTACCCGTGGAGGGGTGGTTGAACAGTAGCTGGTGGAGTAGCGCGCGGTGGAGGCTGGATGAACAGGAGCCCGTGGAGGCTGGAGGAGGTCGATGGTGGAGATGAACAGTATCCCGTGGAGTCCCGTTTTGCGGTACGCCACACCCCTCCTGATGAACAGGACCCCCGTTTCGACCGTAGCGCTCCAACACAAGTCCGTTTCGTCTGTTTTGCGGTAGCCACACCCCTCCGGATCAACAAGACCCCCGTTTCGACCGTAGGAGGTCCGTTTCGTCTGTTTTGCGGTACGCCATACCCCTCCTAATGAACAGGATCCCGTTTCGAACGTGGCCGGTCAAACACAAGGCCGTTTCCTCCGTTGTGCGGTACGCCAGGCCTCGTTTCCATCGCATGTTCCGTCCAATCCCTCCCGATGAACACGACCACGCGTTCCGTTCCGACCCAGCCGGTTGGCTCCCACGCGTTCCGTTGCCTCCCGATGAACACGACGCATTCCGTTGCCTCCCCATGAACACGAGACGATGCTGTTTCTCTGTTCCGACCCAGCCATGTACACGGGCCCTGGCCATACGTATGCGCAAGTAGGCGTTCGAGACCCTGCCCGTATGTACACATATGTGGCCGTATTTTCTTTCTTGCACCCTGGCCACTGTATGTACATGTACATGCTACGTGCGGGCCTCTACTACGACACGTACGCGCCTCTACTACGACACGTGCACGCCTCTACATCCACCAGTATATATGTACGTACACGTTCGTGACCAGAATGACAACGCTACGTACATTCGACCAGGCGGGTCCCGACTGTCAGGCACTTCCTTGCCTGCGAAGATGTAGCTGGTGGGTCCCAGCAGTCAGAGGGGAGAATCGTTTTTTTTGCCCGGACGCACTTCCTTGTGTGCGAAGATGTAGCTGGTGGGTCCCAGCAGTCGGGGGCAAACATTATTTCGCGAAATACAGTGGCCCGTCCGGTGGGTCCCAGCTGTCAGGTGGAGGAATCATTATTTTCCGCGTAATAAGGAGGCACTTCCTTGCTGTGGCCGTGGACCCAGCTGTTAGCCTCTCCACGTACAGTCCACGTCTGATGGAAGTCGTTCCTTGACCACGTTGACCATGCCGCACCGAGAGCACCATGGCGGTGGACGACGGCGAGGCCTAGGAAGGGGACGATGGGGAGCCGGGTAAAACGAGATAGTGGAAGCCCGCGCGAAGAGGAGTACGAGGGTTCACTGGTTCGGCTGCGGTGTGAGGCTGCCGTCGCCGCGGTGCCTGGCCAGCGGTGGTAATAGTAGGGGGCGGTGAGGCCTTCGCGGCAGCACAGCCGGCCACAGGAGGCAGTGGCATGCGGCATGACCGGCACTGCTTTGGGCGGCTGGAGCAAGAAGACCAGAGGTTGAAGAAGCACTACGGCCGTTGGATGGAAATCGTACGGTCACTAGAGCTAGAATCGTTCATATTGACTAAAGTTGAGAAAGTCCCCGTCCCAGTCAACTTAGTAGGCCCACAAGTCAGCCTCCCACCATGGTGGGTCCCAGCTAGCAGGGGGAGTATTCATTTTTTGTGCGTAATAAGGAGGCACTTCTGGTGGGTCCGAGATGACAGCGGGGGGAACGTTTTTTTCCCGAAATACACTGGCCCGTCCGGTGGGTCCCAGCAGTCAGGGGGAAATGTTTTTTTTGCGAAATAAGTTGGCCCGTCCGGTGGGTCCCTGCTGTCAGGTGGAGGAATAATTATTTAGCGCGTAATAAGGAGGCACTTCCTTCCGGCCGCTTGGACCCAGCTGTCAGCCTCTCCACGTACAGTACTCTTCCGATGGAAGTCGGTCGTTGACCACGTTGACCACGCCGCGCCGAGAGCACCAGGGCGGTGGTCTGGACGACGGTGAGGCCTAGGAAGGGGACAACGCGGAGCCGGGGAAGACGCAGCAGTGGAAGCCCGAGCGGAGGGGAGTACGAGGGTTCATTGGTTCGGCTGCGGTGTGAGGCTGTCGTCGCCGCAGAATAATAGGGAGTGTGGGTGAGTAGAGGGATGGCCTGGCCAGCGGTGGCAGTAGTACGGGGCGGTGAGGCTTCCGTGGCATCATAGCCGACCACGGGAGCCAGGAGCACGCGACACGACCGGCGCTGCTTTGGGCGGCTGGAGCAAGAAGACCAGAGGTTGAAGAAGCACTACGGCCGTTGGATGGACATCGTATGATCACTGCATCTAGAATCGTTTATATTGACTAAGTTGACAAAGCCCTTGATACGCGTCAACTTAGTAGGCCCACGGCTCGGATTTGGCAGAGAACATATAGCCCATTTGCGATTTGTAAGAATGTATGGCCCATTTATTAATTCTAATGGAATTTACTACAGCTCTTTTATAGTTTGTTAAAAGTACAGGCCAACTTCTAGCTAGGACAACGCTTAATAATTTCAAACAACCGCTCAAAACAGAATTCAAAAAAATTCCCACATTTTGATGGGATCCAAAATGTTTTTATCCGAAATTTCTAGTCAGGTTAAATATAATTTCAAAATAAAGTTGTATTACGTTAAAAGCCAAAGAAATATTGCGCGCGCAACAAGTAATGAAATTCAAAATTTCAAATTCCAAAAATAATATATTTTTCAAACTAATTACGTGTTTGGTGCATAGTAACTGTCCAGTTATTATAATTACATCCCATTTATTATTTCTTAAAGTCCATTTTCTTGTTAAGCCTAATGCATACCTCCTAGGAAAGGTTGCAGCCTAGCGGGGCGGAGAATAACAAGTTGACCTGGATATTGTGTACAACTGTCGGCCCAGTTGCATTGCTGATGTTGAAAAAAAGGCATGTGTAGTACAGTACAACCTAACATGGTTACTCAGCCCACATTCAGCGACGCCGGAAAGGCCCAAACAAGGCTTCTGTACAACTTTTTGAAGTCACCGAGCTCAATTAATAACTTAAGAAAAAAGTTAGATTACAGTGGAACCTAATTAAAAGCTGTCACGAGCAAATAAATAATTCCACGGGTCCCACTTGTGCGTGTGCACATGTGTGTGTGAGAGAGAAAGAGAGAGAGAGAGAGAGACCCATCGGTCGATGCTCGTAAATACATCTTTCGGCCATATGCATTGCTGATGCTCAGTAAAAACTTATATAGTTGACACAATCATATAGAACATCATAGCACACTGAACTCGCATACAAAAATTTCACGCAGGCGGCACAATCAGGATGAAAGCAGTGGATCGCTATGGGAAGGGCTATGTTGAAACCAACGAAGTCGTACATAACGGTTCATTGTCTTTATCAATGACGGGGAAATATCTTGAATGTTGTGCAAAGAAAACAGACAGACAACACAATAAGTTCTGCTAGCACATTAAGTTGACGTACAGCCCTTTCTAAAAAAAGTTCAGGTACAAAATTAGAACAGGTCATAGTCAAATGTACTGGCATATCAGTGCTTCACACCCATAGCTCGGATTTAACTAGTATCTGACAAGATTCAGTTGTTACCTCAAATTAGAGCACATCCAGGCAGCCAGCCCTGCCTCTTCTCCCAAAGAAGCAGTGGCCTCTACCGCGCGATGGAGTAGGCCCTGTGCCATCCATCGTTCCGAGCAACATGGGGAAAGTCTGACGTTGACTCCTGTAATGGACGTCGTCGACGGACCCTGGCACCAGCGGTGGCGGCAGGACTTCGATTGATGGATTGACCACTTCTTCGACATGCACGAACACTCGATACAGGTACATCCCTAACGTGGTCCGTGGCGGCCTTGGTGGCGACGAATAGTACAACCCCGATTCCTACACCGGTATCTCAACACCAATCACCTTCGGTATGGTGGATGGCATCTTCATCCATGCCATAACCATCAGAGCCCAGCTGTCTGGAGGAACAAACATATTTACGAGCTCACCTCCAAGGTCGTTGATAAGCTCGTTCATGGACTCATTGTTCCAAGCACGTCGAGGCATGCCATGGAAGGTAAGCTTTGTTAAAAACTCAAGCTCAGAGGGCACCGAGCCCCATCCTGGGTGCCACCGATCAAAGCTCACCTACGCGCCATCGCAGAAGAAACGCCGGGAAGATTCGAACACACGACTTCAGTCGAAAGTTGTCCGGAACCTGAGGAAGAAATCAGTCGGTGGCGGACAAACTTCGACGAGCAAGTCACTTATTTGGATGCCATGCGCAATGCCAAGAACTTTTACAAGGCCGTCTGGTGAGACGGGAGGCCGGTCACCGTTGATGGTTACCATCAGCACTTTGCTGGCAAACTGGTCGTCAAGCGTCGCCATGCCACTGTTGAGCGACAGCACGCAGCGACCGAAGGCAGGACGGACCTCAGGATCTCCGGCTCGGAGATCCGCGTTGACCGGCGACATGATAGTGCGCTTGAGTACAGGGAGTATAGGAGGGGGATTTGGGGGAACTGGAGTAGGAATCGAGATTCCAAAGGTGGGGGAGGGACGGGAGACTGGGGATGAAAAGGTAGCATGAATTTCGAGCACGCACCAATATGCTCTCGGTGCGCAAGCGCACGAAAACACTGGTGGCGCCCACATGTCGGCCTAAGAGTCCTTATTCTTTCTTTTTTGGAGAGCCCGGCCTTTTTTTCAGGATCTTTTGAGAGCCCGGCCTGAGAGTCATAATTGACCTGTTTGGCATTCCATTACTACTCGGCCCATATTCAACGACACCTCACTGGCCCAAACAAGTGTACATCATCGAAAAGACACTATGCTCAAATTATATAACTTGAAAAAAGGGGATATACTCTGAACACTGGAGCATGGTGATGCCCTCATTTAGCCCACCAGTAGTTCGAGACAATAAAAAGTTCGGAACAACGATATATACAACATTCAAACACTGACTAGTGACTACTACTGACATAAACAGCAAGACATGATAGTTCATAACAAGTCTTGCTACACCACCAAAATGCACCCATCTGCAGCGCTCAGACTCTCGTGATCCAGACGAGAATGACATTCTAAACAGAAGCAACTATTACATGGTAAGAGTGACATAGACGAGGATGACCAAATGACAAGGAAGATGCATAACAAAAGAAAGAACTACCCATCCAGAACCAGCAGCAAAGACAACAAAGTCATTCGAAGAGATGATCCAACACCATCATAATTTGCAGCCCCTCTTCAGCGACCAGTGATCCGGAGACACCAGTACTCCACCCTTTTGATGCAACATCCCAATTACCTGTCAACCTGAAGGCTTGAACCACATCACTGCCTGTCGTAATTGAGACATCCAAGGATCAAAGTTAATCCGGATGCCTTTGTCATTCTCACCTTCTTTTGACTGCAGGCTGTATCGTTGACAATCAGGGGAGTTTGCTCCCAAACTCCTAGGGCTCGCCGTGTAGACACAGTTTTCCATAGCAAACAGAGCCTCTCTGTCATCAAGGTCCTTGCCAACGGTAATCTCTTGGTTAATCGGATAATTGAGTCCGAGAAACAGAGAATGTGAACCAAGCCTGTTTACACGCCTCCAACTAAAAAATCCTAAAGGCCCCAACAAGCTAGTATCATACTCATAGACGTAACAACCACCGTCCGGATACTCACGTATTACACGGTGCTTGTATACAGTGGGGTTTTTGCAATATAACTTTTCCGGCTCATGTATCCGAATGATCATCAGTCTTTTGCCGTCGTCTGATCGAGCGAGGAATCAGTTGTGCTTCCCTGTTTTTGGAAAAGGTGGTGTGATTACAAAGGGAAGTAACTGTAGGGACACTGCATCATATCAAAAAGGACATGCATTGTTAATGTAAGATCGGCATTGTTCAGAGTATGAGTAGGATAATGCAAGAAGCAGCATTGATATGTCCCTCTTGGAACTGGGAGGAAAATACAGGGAAATGTATACTGGGTTCGAAAATGTAGAAGTGCCATGCATGGTTGTACTCATTTTATCTCGCAATCGATTCTTCACAGGAAACTACCATGCCATGCATGTTATGTAATCATGTTCTGTCCTCACAAACAAATTCTTCAAGGTAACCAACAGACCATGCATTGTTATATACTCGTGTTCTGTGGGCAAATTTTTTGTGAGGATATTATACTAGCCATTGATTGCTGAAGGGAAAATATAGGTATGTACACATGGTAAGCATTGCAGGATTTCACTACTTCCAAATATAGAGTTCTCCATATGCACATTTACTTCCCTAATGTATGGTTAGATGAAACCAACAGTGTGGTGCATGTTTCTACATCATGAAAATGAGGAAACTAACATGGCCATTGATACACACTCATATTTAGTAGTAGTATTATATAGATTACTATAAAATAAGGATAATATCCATATATTCCTAACCGTTTGATTATTGAGGGTACAAATTGGCTGTAATGACATGGTCACAATCGCATGAATTAACTCATTCCAAATATAGCTGATTTACGGTGTCTCTAATAAATTGCCATAGTTCTACTCAAATTCTGCTCAAATAGGGATATGCCAATCATCAAAAAAATTTCAAACAGTGTCATGGCGTCATCATTAACATGAGACAGAAACAACTTACACGCGTCGTCCCAGCAATACATGGTGCCATCTGCTTTGTCGACCGCGTAGATGATGCCATTGTGTTCAATAGCATCACAGAAGTGTGTATCAGCTTTGACGATGATCCACTGCGAGCCGAGTTGTCTCCAGCTAAAGAAGGCACCGGCGTAAAGATAGGCGAGTCCGCGGTCGAACAAGGCAATTAGCTTGAAGTCTGCGTAATTCGGATGTCGTGTGGGCACTTGGCAGACTACAATCTTCTGCAAAACAAGGTCCGTCCAACTAACGTAGTAATCTAGATGACTTGGACCACGATGGTAACACTCTATATAATCCAACGGGGGAAGGATAATCTCATGGGAGGTCTGGAAGTTCACGAGCACCAACTTTTTACTGTCTTCTCTGAAGGCAGCCATCCAGTGGGAGTTCATGTCGGCCCAGTACATACCTGCCAAGAAGTTTCGGGCGATGGTGAACGGATCGATGTCGAGGGAAATGATGTACGGCGACCCACTACATAACTGCAAAGAAGTTTCGGCTAATGGAGATCGGATTGAAGTCGAGGGGCATCATGCATGCCTCCATATCATGGTGAGCCAATCTCGCAAGACCAGATAGCAGCAAGCAGGGTGTCTTGAAAAGCTTAGGCCTCACTTCGACGATGGCCGTGTGCATGTCCCTCGAGTATGCAGCCAGCCGCAGGGTGCTCAACATATCCATACACGAACAACAGAGGTCGAGGATGTCACTGTTGATATTGCTCCAATCGCGGCTCATATGGATGCTGCGCGGTTCACGTTCGGCCATGGTGGAGTTTGGAAGGGGGCTTGATTTACGGGGGAGAAGGATGTCGGTGCTGGAGTGGCTAGCGAGGGAATAGTGGTACTGGGGGAGGCGAGTGAGGCGGAGGTACACGGGGGCACAGTGAGATGGAGACGGAGACAGAGACGGAGAAGGTGATGGAGATGGAGTGGTGCTATGGGAGCGGAGAGGGAGAGGAGGCGAGGCGCCAATGTGTTGTACAGCAGCGGTGACAGACTGCATAGTGCACAGGGTGAGGCTGACTTTGGTAACCCGAACACGCCGCCTGGACTAGTGTCAGGCGCATGGTGTTGTCACTTCACTGTGAGGACCGGATGAATAGTATTTTGACCATCAAGTGTAGCACAGTTTTACTACTACTAGTAGTAGGAACATGAGTACTCCAGTATTATATAGCGAAAATAGGTCTCCCATGCTAGAATTCCTGTTCACTTCATCGTTCAGGTATCATTCATATTGCGAGCAGAACCAAATTCTCGTGCATGCCCAAGGAACGCCCTGCCGCGATGCATGCAGTGGTCGTTCTGGTGCATCAAGGATGGCACGCAGATCGCTCCACACTTAAGAAGAGGAAAAATGGAAAGGTAGAACAAGGCAGCAGAGGAAGAGAACGCTGGCTAACGAGGCTGGGAGGGGATCGAGCAGGAAGTTAATGCTCCACGCCTAAAGGTTTTGGGAAAACCTGATTTTCATAAGGTGACTTATACTCACCTAAATGGAGGGTGTATTCCTTAACCAGAGAATGTTGTGTCTCCCACTCACGTGCTCAAAAAAAACTACAACACATTTTTTATCTGTTTTCATGCATAGGTCCCACCTATCAGGAAGGATGGGCACGTACACGAACAGGTACGACTCATCAGTCTACCTGCATAGCCTTTTCGTTTAGTCTACCTAGCCGTCTAATCAACTGCCTGGAAGCCACTTCTCCCATTTACTTCTCCATCGGGAACCGATTCTCCTCGGCTTCTTCACCTCCCCTTCGTCTTCATTTGCATCCAAACCCCGTACATATGCAAGCCAATCTCCACTCGCACCGAGCCTAACCTGTGAAAAAGTGGGCAGGGGGAGAAATAGGAAATGGACACGGAAGTAGTCTTTAGAATGCATTTAGTGTGTGATCAAACTCATCTTACCTGATCATCGGAGGAAATCGAGTGCCCCTCAATGTCGGCATCTCAAGGGGCGTCAACTTGCAACTACGGCCACGCTGCGCTGGAGAGACCCCCAAGGAAACATCCTCATGTGTTCCACGGAACATCAAGATGCATTTGTATGAGTAGTTTATCTTGTGAGAGAAAAGGATGAACGAGGGAAGGCTTCTAGAGATAGAGATGGACACTACTACTACCAATGTGCTGGCCCGTGCGTTGCAATGGATCCAAAGTAGTAGAATAATACTTGTTCACGTGGTTGAAATATAAACACTCTAGTTTTGATATACATGTGTCAGCATACATGACAGCTTGTCCATGGAAGTTGAATCACGGCGACCATCACGTTTCTTGTTTCTACCACTGTCACACCCACACGCGATTCCCACAACGCCGCTCAAACCCACGACACGACGTCCCCCGACGTGGACATGGATCCTCTGACGTGGCTATCACTGCCTTGCCCTGCCTTTCCTTCGCTGACAGGTGGGACCCACACTTATGGGTCCCACATGTTAGTGACAGAATGTTAGGATTGTTCGCATCAGGGGATCCTCATCCCCCCGACGTGCCCCTCATCCCTCTCGGCCCCACCGCTCCTCTGCCTTTGTGTGCATGACATGCGGGCCAGCTGAACTGCGGAGACCATCAACTTTCTACCACAAACACACCCGATTGGACGCGGTTTGCCTGCTCCGCTGCTGTGCTTCGGTCCGTACTCCCGCACCATCGAATTTTCATCCAGCGGATGTGACACATTTCGTCCCGGGCATCAATCCTCAGCTGGAGTACTTATGTACTCCCTCCGGTCCTTTTTACTCTGCACATTGGATTTGCGGAAAGTCAAACTTTGCTAAGTTTGACCAAATTTATATTAGAAATTATTAGCATCTATAATATCTAATAAATATAATATGAAAATATATTCCAAGATGAATCTAATGATATTGGTGTTGTTATGTGAATGTCTATAATTTTCTATATAAACTTTGTCAAAGTAGGACGAGATTGACTTCGGACAAACCTAATATGCAGAGTAAAAAGGACCAGAGGGAGTACTACAGGTAGTACCCGCCAGTGTGGCCATCTACGGCTCGTGACGCCCCGACACCTAGCTGTGGCACCCTCGCTATCGGATTTCGGGTTCCGGCAGACCCTTAAGGTTCGAACTCTGTGGTGCGCATGGAGATCTTTCCCCTACTTACTCGTGCTTCTATGACTCACAAGAAATCTAGGCTAGAAAGAAGAACACACAAAGGATACGAGGTTTATACTGGTTCGGGCCACCGATGTGGTGTAATACCCTACTCTAGTGTGTGGTGTCGTGGATTGCTGTAGGATCTAGAAGTAGATGTGTCTAGAGGGGGGGGGGTGATTAGACACTTAGTGCTAAAGTTGCAATTTTTAGGCCTTTTTGGTTTGAGTGGAGTTTTAGGCACAATTTCAACATACACAATACATATCAAGCAAGCATGCAAAGAGTATATGAGCAGTGGAAAATAAAGCATGCAACTTGCAAGAATGTAAAGGGAAGGGTTTGGAGAATTCAAACACAATTGGAGACACGGATGTTTTTCCCGTGGTTCGGATAGGTGGTGCTATCCGACATCCACGTTGATGGAGACTTCAACCCACGAAGGGTAACGGTTGCGCGAGTCAACGGAGGGCTCCACCCACGAAGGGTAATGCTTGCGCGAGTCCATGGAGGGCTCCACCCACGAAGGGTCCACGAAGAAGCAACCACCCACGAAGGGTCCACGAAGAAGCAACCTTGTCTATCCCACCATGGCCATCGCCCACGAAGGACTTGCCTCACTAGCGGTAGATCTTCACGAAGTAGGCGATCTCCTTGCCCTTACAAACTCCTTGGTTCAACTCCACAATCTTGTCAGAGGCTCCCAAGTGACACCTAGCCAGTCTAGGAGACACCACTCTCCAAGAAGTAACAAATGGTGTGTTGATGATGAACTCCTTGCTCTTGTGCTTCAAATGATAGTCTCCCCAACACTCAACTCTCTCTCATAGGATTTGGATTTTGTGGAAAGAAGGTTTGAGTGAAAAGCAACTTGGGGAAAGCTAGAGATCAAGATTCATATGGTAGGAATGGAATATCTTGGCCTCAACACATGAGTAGGTAGTTCTCTCTCAGAAATAGGATGCTGGAAGTGTAGGCTTAGTCTGATGGCTCTCTCTATGAATGAAGAAGAGGTGGAGGGGTATATATAGCCTCCACACAAAATCCAACTGTTACACACAGTTTTCCAATCTCGGTGGGACCGAATCAACAAACTCGGTCGGACCGAAAAGGTAAACCTAGTGACCGTTAGAGATTTTCGGTGGGACAGACATGCGACTCGGTAGGACCGATATGGTTAGGGTTTGGGCATAACGTAATCTTGGTGAGACCGATTACACAAACTCGGTGAGACTGAGTTTGGTAATAAGCTAACCAGAGAGATGGTCAGGCAAACTCGGTGGGACCGATTTGCTCTTTCAGTGAGACCGAAAAGTTACAAAAGGGAAACAAAGAGTTTACATTGCAATCTCGGTGGGACCGATTCGCTCTTTCGGTGAGACCGAAAAGTTACGAAAGGGAAACAGAGAGTTTGCAATCCCATCTCGGTGAGACCGAGATCCCTATCGGTAGAACCGAATTGCTAGGGTTTGGCAGTGGCTTATGACAAGTGAAACTCGGTGGCGCCGGATAGAAAGAATCGGTATGACCGAGTTTGGCTTAGGGTTTAGGTCATTTGTGGAAGTGGGAAAGCAGCTGAGGATTTTGGAGCATATCAGTAAGCACATGAAGCAAGAGGCTCATTAAGCAACACCTCATCCCTCCTTGACAGTATTGGCTTTTCCTATGGACTCAATGTGATCTTGGATCACTAAAATGTAAAATGAAGAGTCTTGAGCTTTAAGCTTTAGCCAATCCTTTGTCCTTAGCATCTTGAAGGAGTTCCCACAACCTTTAGTCCATGCCACTCCATTGTTGAACTTATCTGAAACATACTAGATAGAAACATTAGTCCAACAAGAGATATGTTGTCATCAATTACCAAAACCACCTAGGGAGCACTTGTGCTTTCAATCTCCCCCTTTTTGGTAATTGATGGCAACATACATCAAAGCTTTAGATAAGGATATAAAGAACAGCAAGTAAAGCTTTGGAAGGACATGCAACAAGGATAGGCTCCCCTTACATGATTGCAATCATATGAATATAAAATATAGAAGCATGTGAGAGCATAATCATGACAGAGTAGGCAAAGTGTTACATGTATCTTGGCCATATGCATCAGAGTAAAAGATTATCAAGGAAAATACCTTCATGCTCATGAGTCCTTCTTGCAAACAGTATGTACATAAGCAAGAACTCCTCATGCTCATGATTTTGATGCATACACTTACCGTGTAGTCTTTGAGTTGGCTTAGAATGGAATGAACTTGCTCAAACAAAGTTAGATAACACAGGTACATCCACTAGCCAGAGCACACAAAAGAAACCACAAGAATGCCGAGACTGGGATGACATCTAGAGAGTGAGTGCAAGGTACCACATTGGATTCAACATGTCCCCAAGAGTAAAGATATGCAATGAATTTGACTGATTTCTTTCCCTTAGGTGTCTTGCTCCCCCTGAATCTTACATGGGATATTGGGAGAAGATAGGGAACAGAAAATCAGAGCTGAAAGATACAAATGGATAGAACTTAATGCAAATACATGTCTTTCCCCCAAAAAGGCATGAGACATCTCTCCTCTGGAACATCAAGCATGTGGGATCCTTGAGTATTCTCTCCCCCTTAATACTTTCTCTTTTGTAGGTTTAGTTCTTTAGTTCTTGAGACTTTTTCTCTCCCTTGATGTGATCTCTCTCCTACAAGCTTTGATGTGATCTCTCTCTCCCCCTTTGACATCAATTTCCAAGAAGGGCTTTCTGGAATTCGTCGTCTAGGTTTGGTCCTTGAGACTCAGCACAAAGCAATGGATAAAACTATGATGCTTGAAGAGGACAAGATTCATTGAGTAGAGCTGGATCAGAAGAAATATAGAACAAGTGGCAAATTGTTTTTCCTGGTGCGAAGTCGGTGGCACCGAGTGGAATGTTTCGGTGGTACCGAAAGGATTTGGTTGGACCGAAAATTACAAGTCGGTGAAACCGAGTTTACACAGAGAAAAACATTTGTCACCTCAGCTCACTAGACATGTAGGATCTCACAAAGATTTGCAATGAATTACCTGAAGGATTTGCAAGGAATTGAATGCAGAAAATGCAGAACAAAAACAAAGAGAAAAGAGAAGAAACTGAAAGATCTAGATGAAGTTTTTTTTTTGAAAAAGAGAAAGAAAATAAACATGCATGAGACAAATGCAATAACACAGAAAAGAACACAAGAGAACTTCATCTAGAGTTGGGCGGTGACATAGTCACCTATGTTAGAGTATATTGACTTAGGAGTCAAGTGAGAACACTTGATCATAGGTCATACTGATCGTTTAAGCTCAAAATGGGGTTACCATTTTTCGTTTAAGCATCTTGATGTATTCACATCTTGTTGAGTTGCTTTGACTCATGTCTTAGAGTAAAGCTTCTCTAAGATGGAATAACATACCTTGGGTGGTGGTGTGGTTCTTGCTCATGTAGTTGAACTTGTGTGGGTGCTCAAGTTCGATGTAGCTCATCAAGAGTTGGGAGCACCACTTGGAGTTTGAGTTCATCTACCTACATGGGTTAGTTCTTGCAAGGAAGAGCACTTGTGTATCCAAAAATGACAATCATGAAGCTCAACATAGAATTTGTCAAAGGATATGTTTGAATGGTTTTGTGCTTCCTTGTCTTCAACCACCATTGGGTAGAGTCTTGGTGATGTAGAGATTGCTCAAGATGTGAGTGAGTCGCAATCTCATGGAATTAGATTCAACCAAGCACCTACATGGGTTAGACAACATGCAAGGTGCAAATATATCCAAGACATAAGATAGTTATCATAAGAGATATATCATGGATTAGTCATAAGCTCATGTCTTGCATGAATCCAATGGAGTTTCTACTCCAAGTTCGAAGCATCAATGATGTTCAATTCTCCTCTCAACCTGCAAAACACTTTCTCATCAAGAGGATTAGTAAATATATCCGCTAATTGCTTATCGGTGCGAACATGCTTAAGATCAATGTCACCCTTAGCAACATGATCTCGAATGAAATGATGACGAACTTCAATATGCTTAGTTCGAGAATGTTGTACAGGATTATGACCAATTTTGATAGCACTTTCATTGTCACAAAGTAGTGGAACATGTTTCACATAGATCCCATAATCTTTAAGAGTTTGGGTCATCCAAAGTAATTGAGCACAACATGAACCAGCGGCAATGTATTCCGCTTCGGCGGTGGATAAGGATACCGAGTTTTGTTTCTTGGAAGACCAAGACACAAGAGATATACCAAGAAATTGACAAGTACCCGAAGTGGACTTTCTATCAACCTTGTCTCCGGCATAATCCGAGTCGGAATAGCCAACGAGATCAAAAGAAGATCTCTTAGGATACCAAATGCCAAAGTTTGGTGTATGGATTAAGTATCTCACTATCCTTTTCACAGCCTTAAGATGACATTCTTTAGGAGCATCTTGATATCATGCACACATGCACACACTTAGCATAATATCGGGACGTGAAGCACATAGGTATAACAATGAACCAATCATAGAGCGATAAACCTTTTGATGAACCGGTTCACCATCTTTGGTTAAATCATTATGTCCACTAGTAGGCATGGGTGTAGACATACCTTTGCATTCTTGCATATTGAACTTCTTGAATAAGTCCTTTGTGTACTTTGTTTGAGAGACAAATGTACCTTCCTTAGTTTGCTTGATTTACAAACCAAGAAAGAATTTGAGTTCACTCATCATAGACATCTCAAACTTCTCTGACATTAGCTTTCCAAACTTTTCACTAAAGAGAGGGTTAGTTGAACCAAATATGATATCATCAACATAAATTTGGCATACAAATAGTTATCCATTAACCCTTTTAGTAAAAAGAGTAGAATCAATTTTACCAATTTCAAAACCACTTGTAGTAAGGAACTTGGTCAAGCATTTATACCATGCTCTAGGAGCTTGTTTAAGACAATAAAGAGCTTTGTGAAGTTTGTAAACATGATTTGGTTTCTTAGGATTGATAAAACCGGGAGGTTGTTCGACATAAACTTCCTCCTCTATTTCTCCATTTAGAAAAGCACTTTTGATGTCCATTTGGTACAAGGTGATATTATGGTGATTAGCATAGGCAAGTAAGATGCGAATGGACTCAACTCTAGCAACGGGAGCATATGTCTCACCATAGTCCATACCTTCGACTTGTGTGTATCCTTGGGCGACGAGACGTGCTTTGTTGCGAACCACTTGTCCATCTTCATCTTGCTTGTTGCGAAACACCCATTTGGTACCAATGATGTTGTGGTTGTTGTCGGGCTTCTCAATTAATGTCCAAACTTGGTTTCTCTCAAAGTTGTGTAGCTCTTCATGCATAGCGTTTATCCAATCCGGATCTTCCAATGCTTCTTCAACCTTCATAGGTTCAATGCTAGAGATGAATGAATAGTTTTCACAAAAGTTAGCTAAACGAGTCTTTGAGCGAGTGATTATCCCGGTTTGTATATCATTTAAGATTTGCTCGACGGGATGATCTTTGGCAATTCTTGCTCGAACTCATGAGAGCTTTTGCTTGGGTCTTTGTTGAACATCTTCTTCATCTTGTTCTTCTTCTTGGTCTTCTTCATTGTTGACGTTGTCGTTCTCTTGTCGTGGTGGAGAAGGAGGTTGTTGATGTTCGTCTTGATGTATTTCCTCGTTTTCTTCATCTTGGTGTGTCCCACTTGTGGATGCTTCCATGTCAATTCTTGGTTCACTTTGTCGTGAAGTAGAAGCTTCCACTTGGACGGATGAAGTACTCTCCTTCACCTCCGTTGGACGAATTTTGCCAATGGACAAGTCTTGGATTGCTTCTGAAGGGTCTTTGTCTCCTACATCAATTGGCAATTGCTCTACTTGCGAGCCATTAGATTCATCAAACTTCACATCTACCGTCTCTTCAACCTTTCGGGTGAAATTGTTGTAGACACGTTAAGCGTGAGAGTTTGAGCCACCACCAAGTAGGAAACCTTCATGAGATTTAGGAGCAAACTTTGAACGACGATGCTTATCAAGAATGTAGCACTTTGAGCCGAATACTCGAAAGTATCCAACTTGGGGTTTGTTACCGGTGAGGAGCTCGTATGCCGTCTTGTCGAGTAGCTTGTGAAGATACAAGCGATTTGTTGCGTGACAAGCTGTCTCAACCGCTTCTGCCCAAAAGTGCTTCGGCGTCTTGTATTCATCAAGCATCGTTCTTGCCATTTCGATGAGCGTCCGGTTCTTCCTCTCAACAACTCCATTTTGTTGAGGTGTGTACATAGCCGAGAACTCGTGTGAAATCCCTTCTTCGTCCAGAAAGGTGTCCACATTTGCGTTCTTGAACTCCGTTCTGTTGTCACTCCGAACCTTCTTGATCTTCACGTCAAACTGATTTTGGGCCTTCCTAGCGAAGTTTCTGAAGATCTTCTGGACCTGCGACTTGTCACTAAGAAAGAACACCCACGTAAATCTTGAAAAATCATCAAATATAACTAGACCAAAAGAATTTCCACCGAGACTCTTGTAGGCGTTGGGACCAAAAAGATCCATATGAAGTAGCTCGAGTGGCCTCCTTGTGGTCATGATGTTCTTCACGGGATGTCTTCCTCCAACCTGTTTACCTGCTTGACAAGCACTGCAAAGTCTATCCTTATCAAATATGACATCGTTAACTCCAAGGATATGATTTCCTTTAATAAGCTTGTCAAGGTTTCTCATGCCAACGTGACCTAGTCGTCTATGCCACAACCAACCTTTTGAGGATTTAGCAATAAAGCAAGTTTTAGGTTGTGCCTTTTTAGAGAAATCGACAATGTAAAGATCACCTCTACGCATACCGGTAAAGACCATTTTATTATTGTCTCGACGAAATACTTGGCACTCTACCTCAGTAAATAGGACATTCAAACCGAAATCAGCAAGTCTAGATACTGAAAGTAAGTTGTAGCCAAGAGATTCAACGAGCATGACATTTTGAATGGAACTATCATGTGAGATGGCCACCTTACCAAGGCCAACCACTTTACCCTTTGAATTATCACAAAGGTGACATATTTTCGAGGGCCGTCATTTTCAGCAAGCTCACGGAACATCTCTTCATCTCCGGTCATATGATCAGTACATCCACTATCAAGAACCCATTCCTTTCCTCCTGACTCATATCCCCGAAGATTTTCCATAAGACCAAAATGTCTCATTGCATCATCAAGATCGAAGTCACTATCATCATAATCATCATAGTATCCATGTTCATCATGATCTTGTGACTCATCATTTCCTAGAGAGGGTAATTCATTAGATAAATGATCATCAAAGTGGTCACTTTCATGAATTCTTATAGCTTCGAATATGATATCACTAATGATTCCAACATCTTCTTTAGCATGCTTAAGATTGGTAAGTTCAAATAGACAATTACCAAAACTAGGATCACTAGAGTTCATCTTACTCAAGGCAATAGATTTATGGAGAATTTCATCCAAAGTTTTCAAGATATGATCGGGAAATCGTTCCTCTAGAAATTTCCATATAGTATAGGCACAATTAAGAGTAGGCAAATTAGCAATCAAATTTTTGGGCAATCCTCTAATGATGAGCTCAATAGTTCTAAGATTGCGAATCATGTCAATATCTTCATCTAGGGTAGGATGCAAAGGATCAATATGAGGTGCACAAGGACTAGCAATATACTTGTTCAAATGATATTGATTGAAGATAACAAGCATCTCATTTTTCCATTCGTGAAAATACTCTCCATCAAGAATAGGCACTCTATGTCTAAGACTCCCTAAAGTAGACACATCCATCTTCCTCCAATGGTGATTAAACCAAGGCAATGGCGACCAAAGCTCTGATACCACTTGTAGGATCTAGAAGTAGATGTGTCTAGAGGGGGGGTGATTAGACACTTAGTGCTAAAGTTGCAATTTTTAGGCCTTTTTGGTTTGAGTGGAGTTTTAGGCACAATTTCAGCATACACAATACATATCAAGCAAGCATGCAAAGAGTATATGAGCAGTGGAAAATAAAGCATGCAACTTGCAAGAATGTAAAGGGAAGGGTTTGGAGAATTCAAACGCAATTGGAGACACGGATGTTTTTCCCGTGGTTCGGATAGGTGGTGCTATCCTACATCCACGTTGATGGAGACTTCAACCCACGAAGGGTAATGGTTGCGCGAGTCCACGGAGGGCTCCACCCACGAAGGGTAATGCTTGCGCGAGTCCACGGAGGGCTCCACCCACGAAGGGTCCACGAAGAAGCAACCACCCACGAAGGGTCCACGAAGAAGCAACCTTGTCTATCCCACCATGGCCATCGCCCACGAAGGGACTTGCCTCACTAGCGGTAGATCTTCACGAAGTAGGCGATCTCCTTGCCCTTACAAACTCCTTGGTTCAACTCCACAATCTTGTCGGAGGCTCCAAGTAACACCTAGCCAATCTAGGAGACACCACTCTCCAAGAAGTAACAAATGGTGTGTTGATGATGAACTCCTTGCTCTTGTGCTTCAAATGATAGTCTCCCCAACACTCAACTCTCTCTCACAGGATTTGGATTTGGTGGAAAGAAGATTTGAGTGGAAAGCAACTTGGGAAGGCTAGAGATCAAGATTCATATGGAATGTCTTGGTCTCAACACATGAGTAGGTGGTTCTCTCTCAGAACATATGAGTTGGAAGTGTAGATGTGTTCTGATGGCTCTCTCCACGAGTGAAGAGGAGGTGGAGGGGTATATATAGCCTCCACACAAAATCCAACCGTTACACAGTTTTCCAATCTCGGTGGGACCGAATCAATAAACTCGGTCGGACCGAAAATGTAAACCTAGTGACCGTTAGAGATTTTCGGTGGGACTGACATGCAACTCGGTAGGACCGATATGGTTAGGGTTTGGGCATAACGTAATCTCGGTGAGACCGATTACACAAACTCGGTGAGACCGAGTTTTGGTAATAAGCTAACCAGAGAGTTGGTCAGGCAAACTCGGTGGGACCGATTTGCTCTTTCGGTGAGACCGAAAAGTTACAAAAGGGAAACAAAGAGTTTACATTGCAATCTCGGTGGGACCGATTCGCTCTTTCGGTGAGACCGAAAAGTTACGAAAGGGAAACAGAGAGTTTGCAATCCCATCTCGGTGAGACCGAGATCCCTATCGGTAGAACCGAATTGCTAGGGTTTGGCAGTGGCTTATGACAAGTGAAACTCGGTGGCGCCGGATAGAAAGAATCGGTATGACCGAGTTTGGCTTAGGGTTTAGGTCATTTGTGGGTGGGAAAGTAGCTGAGGATTTTGGAGCATATCATTAAGCACATGAAGCAAGAGGCTCATTAAGCAACACCTCATCCCTCCTTGATAGTATTGGCTTTTCCTATGGACTCAATGTGATCTTGGATCACTAAAATGTAAAATGAAGAGTCTTGAGCTTTAAGCTTTAGCCAATCCTTTGTCCTTAGCATCTTGAAGGAGTTCCCACAACCTTTAGTCCATGCCACTCCATTGTTGAACTTATCTGAAACATACTAGATAGAAACATTAGTCCAACAAGAGATATGTTGTCATCAATTACCAAAACCACCTAGGGAGCACTTGTGATTTCAATTGCCTCAGGGGCTGATGATGAACAATACAGGGGGAAGAACGGCCTTGCGAGAGGTGTTCTTGAGCTGGTGCGGTGTGTTCTACTCGGTCTGGATCTCTCTTTCTCTCTTTATCTTCTCTCTCCCTTCTTTTTCTCCTTTCCCTCTACTTTTTCTCCCCCTCTTCTTTTTCTCGCTCCCCTCTTCCTATGGTGGTTAGTCCTATTTATAGAGGCCCTGGTCCTCTTCCCAAATAATGAGCGGGAAGTGCGCCAACAATTGGCCATTTTGAAGGGGAACATCTAGTACAAGTTATCCTGACCAAAGGTGGTCTTCGGCTGCCACAAGCACTGGTGATGATGCCGTCTTGGGCTCCACGGTGACCTCCGTCCTGCCGCTCTGCAGGTCTTGGTCTTGTTGCACCGGAATGGTAACCTTTGCCCGATGCCTTGGCCTGTGCTTACTCCCTTTGCACCGAAGGGGAAACAAGGACACTGCGCAGGCCGGCGCCCGCTTGGCGCCCGCCTAATCTCGATCGTCATGGCTTGCGTCACGGGCTCCTCACGAGGCACCCATGCCTTGATCTCTCCGCCTCCTCGCGAGCCTGCCTGATGAGGCTGCTCCCGAGGAAGCCACCTGTCGTCCGCCCCGCAAGGCTTGGCCCCTTGCGAGGGTCTTGAGCTGGAGCTGATGAAGCTGGGCCGCACTGGGCCCCCACTCGAGCCATGCCGCAGGCCGCAGGCAGGCAAGTCTGGGGACCCCCGTTCCCAGAACGCCGACAGTAGCCCTCGGGCCCAAGGCGCGCCCGGCTTGGCTTAGTAGAGAAGCGAAGGGGCAAAAGCGAAGCGCCACGGGCCCCAATAGCCTCCGGCCTTGGGCGCCGCGTGGCGATTGATTGGACGTGGGCGTCTGCACTTCCCCACGACGCCTCGGCAACCGTCCATCTGACAAAGAGGTGCCCGGTCCAGGCTTACTTTCTTTGTTCTCGTTCGCCTTGCCCCAAATCCCCTTTCTCGCTCTTCTCCTTCCTGCTCCCGAAATCCTCCATATCTGTCTCAATCCTTCCCATCCGGCATGTCATGGCACCTCGCAAGTCCCCAACCGAGGCCTGGTACTCGCCGGCTCTGGATCCCCCGAACTTGTTGGAGAAGAACCTTGCTCTCACGCGCCTGATGACGGTCGCGCAGGGCAGCAAGGGGGCGAATGTGCTCAAGGCCGGCTCCGACCAGCCTGAGGGCAAGGGGAGCACCTTCTATCCGTTCTTTGTGAGTGCCATCATTGCCGGTCTAGTGCCTCCTTTCTCCGAGTTCTTCTTTGCTGTTATCCACCAATACAACTTGCAAGCTCTGCATCTCCACCCCAACTTTGTTCTTCTCCTGGAGATTTTCGCTTACTATTGCGAGGCTCATGTTGGGGTGAAGCCCTCGGTGGCCTTGTTGCGCCACTATTTTTCCCTCCGGGTTTCTCATGCCCATGTCTCCGCATGCGCGAGCTTTATCGCATACTCCAACTCCAATGCTATCTTGAAGCCTAGGAAGAGAATCGAAGGTTTCCGGAGCAAGTGGGTCATGGTGGATGCCGGGCGCCTCCACCCCCGACTGGTGTTGCCTACGGGGCAGCCCAAGGCCATTGACGCGTGGTCCCGCGTGGAGCTCGTCGACCCCCGTGCGAAGGCGGTGTTGAAGAGGATGAACGCGGACCTGAGGCCAGGCAACTTGGGGGCGGCGAAGCTGACCGGGGCTACACTCCTGAGGGAGTTCTTAGAGCACCGGGTGGCTCCACTCCAGGAGCACTCGCTCCCATTGTGGAGGCTTGGGGAAGCGGACGCCGCCCTGCGCCTAAGCTCCGAGGCTCTGACCGACGAGGATCTGGTGCGGCCCTCCACTCCTTGGTTGGGGAAGACATGGCGAGCGCGGTGGGCACCCTCGTCGCCCTATTCCTTCATGACGACTGGGAGCAGGTGGTGAACTCCATGCCCACCTTCAATGGTGAGGGGCTGGTGCCTACGGAAGCTCCCGAGGATCTGGCGGTGCTGGTGATGGTGGACGTGTCCTCCGGCAACTCCAGCGGGAGTGAGAGCGAAGAAGAGGCGGAGGAGGAAGAGTCTGACTCTGAGAAGACGGGCAAGGAGTCAGGGGAGTCCTTACCTCGGCGCAGGTCCAGGGCCCGGGGTATGCTCTGGTCCCCGGGCGGTCTGAGGCCAGCTATAGACCTCCTGACGTGCCTTCTGCTTCCGGGCCTCCCAAGGCTGACCCCAGCTGCAGGCTCTCGGGCTTCAAGTTTGGCCGGAAGCTGCTTGAGTCCGCGAACGATGACCAGTAAGTGCTCGATTCGTGCTTCGCTTGGTTTCTGCCGCCGAGGCTTGACGTCTGCATTCTTTTGCCAGGCCGGCACCTGTAGCGAAGAGGTTGAGAGGGGCTTCTGCGACCCTACTTGGGGCGTGTCCATCTGCCAGGGTGGCGCCTTCATCTGCTGGGGAAGGAGACGGCGAGGCTCGCGCCTCCCTGCCCGATCGTCTTCGCGAGGCCAACTGGGACGCTTCGGTGAGGAGTCAGCCCCCGTGGCCCCGCTGACCCTGGAGGCGACCGCGCTAGATGCTGCAGCGGGGATAGCCAAGGCCCAGGGGGTTCCTTCCTGCCAAGCTGTGATCACGCTGCCGTCCTCTCCGCCCGCTTCACTGGTTCCCGTCTCCTCTGATCCCTCTGCTGCCCTCCTGGACCAGGTCACCAACGAACTGAGCCAGCTGCAGGAGGATCTTCTGAGCGCGGACCCTCGCCTAGTGGCCGGGCACCTAGAGCTAGCTTCTGGCTGGGCCCGTTCTGCCGTCTCGGCCTAAGCAGCGCTGAGCCAGGCCATGTAGGCCTCCGATGGGGAGAAGCAGGCCGCCAGCCAAGCCAAGGCCGCTCGCGACGCTGCCCTGGGCGACGCCGCAGCTGCCCAGGGCCGCTGTAAGGCGCTGGAGGCCGTGCTACAAGGCCAGCGCGACGAGCTTGCCAAGGAGGTCCACGACCGCCAGGAGAAGGAGAAGGAGATGAAGGCTCGGGAGGATACTGTCAAGGACCAGGCACCAAGCTTGATGACCGCTGCGGCCGGTTGGAGATGCTGGAGCGGTCGCTGAAGGCGGACAGGACCAAGCTAGATGCCAAGGTGAAGGTGCTGGCCGAGGATCGGGTGGCCTTCGCCCAGCTGGAGAAGAAAGCTCGCGCCGCGCTGAAGACACTTTACGAGGGCGGCTTGGAGGAGCCGTTGGCTGGTGCGGAGGACGGCCCCACCGAGCTGCTTCCCTTCCTGGTCTGTGCGCTTGAAGATGTCGCAGACGGCCTCGGCCCCACGGCCGAGGCTGAGGCGCGTGCCCTGTCTTCTGCAGCACTGACGCATGTCCTCCGCCACGTCTACCTGCGCGACCCCAATGTCGATTTCGACAGCCTGCTGGAACCCGTGAGCGGCGACCTTGCCGCTGCTGCCGCTGAGGCCGTGAAAGGCCGAGCCGAGGCTTTGCTGGGGAGGTTCCGCGCCTTCAGTTCCTTGCCCGGGCGCGGTGCCGCTAGCTCCGCAGCCTCAGGAGGCGGAGTCGCCCAGCGTGACTCCACCACAGGCGGCGCCGCCACTTGAGAGTGATCCCTTCACGGCTTCTGTCCTGTTTTTACTCCTGCAACATGCACCATGCCTCGCGCAGGCGTTTAAACTTGTGTTTGGCATCGTGAAACAATCTATGGCTTGTAATATTTGCTTTAAATTCCCTGGAATTTGCATTTTTCCCTCATATTTGCTTGCGCTCTACGTCGGCAGGGCCCGGCCCCGCGCATACCTGAACCATCGTTAGCCCCGACCGGAAGCCAGGATGGGACTAAGGAGTGAGGGGCTACATGGCAAGTTAGGCTCCTGAGTTGCGATGTTCAGGAGTCCCCCTTGACGCGCGAGCAACAAGTAGGGAAGGGGGAGCAAAGGAGTGGATTGGTCGTTCTGCGTCGGCAGGGCCCGGCCCCGTGCATACCTCAACCACTGTTAGCCCCGATCGGAAACCAGGACGGGACTATGGAGTGAGGGGCTATGTGGCAAGTTAGGCTCCTGAGTCGCGATGCTCAGGAGTCCCCCTTGACGTTCAAACGGGTTTTCATACCTTGGCTCCGCTCGGGGAGGGGCGCGTGACGACCAGGTCCGAGGGACCTGGCTGGGTGGCGTGCACTCGGGCATGGCCCGGGCGTAGCCCCCGTGTCCAGCCCCCTCGCGCGGCACTCCCGAGGGGAGGCGTTGCGATGGTGCCACACACTGAGCTCCGGGCTCCCTGAGGTTGGTACGGCCGTGGGCCGCTCTCAGCTGTTTATCACCAGTGCGGAGCATAGTGCTTCCGTATTTGTACGGGCATAGCCGCTCCTCGGCAATGTCGTCAGCCAGCACGGAGCATGGTGCTTCCATTGGTACATGGGAGGGGGCTCCCCTCCGGGAGGAGCCCCCGGGGCATGTACAGCCCCGCCATGACAAGTGGCCGGCATGGTAGGGCTAGGAGAGGTGTATCTGGGCACTCGTGAGCCAGCGCGGGACTCTCGAGGCCCTACCTCGAGGCGGGTTGTGCCTGGCTCTGGGCCTTTATCAATGGTGTGTTCCTGCAGGGTGGTTAGAATGCAAATGCTCTACGTCCTCAGGTCCCGGCCTTCGAGCGAGCTCAGCCGCGGCTGGTATCATAGGTCACGATGTCGTGGGTCAAGGCCAGGGGGTGAGGGCTGGAGAGCCAGTAGGAGCCCATGAGTCGCGATGCTCAGGTACCCCCCCTTTTAACGTGCAAGCGCTTTGCATGAGAGCGGAGAAGTCCGCGGTATGCAATAAATGACGATCATGGGAACCAGATTAAGCGCGGAGGAGCAAATTCATTTCATGTAAATGTGGGAAAAGCAAACGCCGCTGGGCCAGGCCCAAGCAGCTTGGGGATGATGCAGCCCGAGGGGCGCCCCCAACAAGGTAGGTAAAGAGCGTAAGCAAAACGGATACATGCCGCAGGGACGGACCCACATGACCTGGGAATGACGCAGCCCTGTGGGCTCTCCCAGCTAAAAATGGAACTTGAGAGATGTCACCTGATGCCGTTGAAGATGAAGTGATGCCGAAGAAGTGGGCGATGCGCGGTGAAGACGTCGACCATCACGAGCCCCCAGGCCCAGGAGCCTCGGGAGGCTCCGGGGGAACGGGTAGGTCTTCGAGGGCCATCTCCACCTCCACTAGGACCGCACAATGCCTGACCTCCTGAGCCTCCAGAATGCTCCTCAGCAGGCACTGATGAGCGGCGACCGCGTTCGGAAGGCCGAAAGGTATGAGAACGTAGCTGTGAGGTGGACCCTCGCAACGCCCCACGCACGAAGGCCAGAGGCGCTCCTGAGACACGGCTCGGTTGAGCCCTGGCACATCGATGCAGACGCGCAGCTCACCATCCTCGCTTGGATATGGGGCCACGGCGGGCAAGCAGCGGCTGCCGCGCATGACTCTCGACTCCTATAGCTCCTGGGTGTTTCATGCGATGAACTCCTAAGGGTTTGGTCTCCCTTGCCTCGTACATTCCTGAGGGAAACGTGCCTGGAAGCACCCCTCCAAGTGGTGCCCGAGCGCCTCCCTCGTGACCTTGGCAAAGTCGGTGGCTCTCCAAGAAAGAGCCCCCGAGCCCTGCCTAAGGAGGGCGCCGGGCGCGCTTTCCTATGCGGCAAAGGGTGGCACTCCCTAAACGGGCGCGAATCCTGACGCAACGCCTCCGGAGGCGCCAGCCTCCCTATGGCTTGGGCCAGGCGAAGCCTTCTTCTTCTTAAGGGTGGCCTCGGGAAGTCTTCCGCTCCTGTGATCTGGGTCTTCGATTGCTGCGGCTTGGAATGCACGCTCAAGTGAACACACAGCGTCCCTTTCCTCACAGGGTACGGTGATGACTCCACCACTTCCTGGCATCTTGAGGACATTATAGCCATGGTGAGTCACTGCCATGAACTTGGCCAGGGCTGGGTACCCGAGGATGGCGTTGTATGGCAGGTGAATGTGGGCGACATCGAAGTCGATGAGCTCGGTGTGGTAGTTGTTGCGCTGCCCAAAGGTGACTGACAGGTGAACTTGCCCTATCGGAACAGTGGAACCATCAGTGACTCCTGAGAAAGGCTTGGTCGGCTAGAGCTGATCATATGGCACTTGGGGATTGTCGAATGTCTCGACTGACAGGACGTTGAGTCTTGCTCCGCCATCAATGAGGGTCCTGGTGACCTGCACATTGCTGATGATTGGGGAGCAAAGCATCGGGAGGACTCTGGCCGTCGCCGCGCACTTGAGCTGATCCGCTGAGCTGAACATGATGGTGCACGCAGACCACCTGAGAGGGCGCGTGGCCTCAAGCTTGGGGAGGACTGCATTCACCTCTCGAGCAAACTGCTTGAAGATGCGTTGTGATGCTGGGGCCTCGGTGCCACCCAAGATGCAAGCGATTGTGCGCGGCTCCTGGAAGCCTCCAGCCCCCTCGTCTTGATGTTGGTATTCGTTCCTTCTTAGTGGTGGCGGTAGAGGAGGGAGGCCTGCATTGCCGTGCGGGTGATCCTCACGAGGCTGATCCCTCCAGCCTCCGTCGCGAGGCTGGTCCTGCCAGCGACCCTCGCGAGGTCAGTCACGCCACCCTTGGCGAGGGCCACGGTCTTCCCATCGTCCTCCACCTCTTCCTCCTCCTCGGCCATAGCCCCTGTCGTTGCGCTCGGGGCGTCGTCTGATACGCCCATCTCGCACGGCCCTGAGCTCTTAGCATTTGTTGGTGTTGTGGGTGTGGAGGTCGTGGTACACGCAGTATGGGCTGCCCTTGGATGACTCAGGCTGATCCCTGCCTCACTTGGTGTCTGGTTCCGCTGCGAGCACGGCAGCTCCCTTACGCTTCATGTCCCTGGCCTTGGGCTTTTTCTCTTCTGGGTCGGCAGCCGGGAGCTCGAGGAGGGAGAGGCGCCCTTCCTCAGCCCTGGCGCACTTGGTTGCCAAGTTGAACAGCTCCAGGGATGTGCACAGGTCTTCATGGATTGCCAGCTCCTCCTTCATCTTGATGTCGCGCACACCATCGGAGAAGGCTGAGATAATGGCTTCCTCAGTCACCCTGGGGATCTTGAGGCGAGCGTTGTTGAAGCGCTGGATGTATTTCTACAGGGTTTCCCCTGGCTGTTGCTTGATGCGGCGTAGGTCTCTTATGGCCGGGGGCCGGTTGCGAGTGCCCTGGAAGTTAGTGATGAAGCGAGTGCCGTCCTTGAGCGCCATGGGAAACCAGTTCGCCATGACCTTTTCGTCTCCGTTGGCAGCTTCTATGCCCAGCTCGTAGAGCTGCAGGAATTCCGCGGGGTCCGCCATGCCATCATAGCGAGGGGGCAGATCAGGCTTGAACTTGCCTGGCCATGTGACGCTGCGTAGCTCAGGGGTGAAGGCGCGGCAGCCTGCTGTGGCCACCGGCACCCTTTGCTGGTGCTGGGCCTGCTCCTGGTGATTACCACGTGCCGCCGCTTGGAGCAGCGCAGGGTCTCGGCGTGGAGGCGCAGGGATGCAATCTTGGCGTGCCGGTGCTGGGAGCGCGCGAGCACCTTCTTGGGGACGAGGGATCTCTTGGCAGCTCCCTTCTTGCCGCGCAGGTGCCGGAAGTGGAGGGTCTCGCCCTGGGGCTGCGCGCCTTGGAGCCAGGGAGCCTTCTTGGGGAGGAGGTGGCGGAGGCGCCTCCTGATCCTCGCCCCCTATGCAGAATGGAGGGTGAGGCAGCAAGAGGGACGGCAAGGGAGAGCCCCCTGCGGTGCTGACGAGCTTGGTGATGCGGGCGAGCCAGTCCTCGTAGAGGTCATCGACGGGGCGGTAGTGCAGGAGCTCTCTTGCCAGGAGCAGCGCGGCGTGCGTGTCCATGGGGGCGCAACGTGCGTGGGACGATGAACCGGCTGGAGTCAGTGACGGGTTGCTGTGCGGCCCTCCCGCCGCACCAAAGGATGCTGGGACGGAGCCTGCTGCTCCTTCCCCGCTGGGCTGGTGGCGGCGTTGGTGGCAGGCGACGGGGAACGACGAGGGCGTCCGCCGACGGGCACCGTCTGGGCGACGCGGGTGGCGAGAGCAGCCCGGCGTTCGGCACGAGCCCGATGAGCGTCAGCCATGGACACGACGGAAGATCACACGCGAACAGCAGAAGAAAGATTCCGGCGCACCCCTACCTGGCGCGCCAAATGTCAGATTTCGGGTTCCGACAGACCCTTATGGTTCGAACTTTGGGGTGCACATGGAGATCTTTCCCCCACCGACTCGCGCTTCTATGGCTCTCCAGAAATCTAGGATGGAAAGAAGAACACTCAAGGGATACGAGGTTTATACTGGTTCGGGCCACCGATGTGGTGTAATACCCTACTCCAATGTGTGGTGTGGTGGATTGCCTCAGGGGCTGATGATGAACAATACAGGGGGAAGAACGGCCTCGCGAGATGTGTTCTTGAGCTGGTGCGGCGTGTTCTACTTGGTCCGGATCTCTCTCTCTCTCTTTCTCTTCTCTCTCTCCTTTCCCTTCTTTTTCTCCCTTCCCTCTTCTTTTTCTCCCGCTCTCTTCTTATGGTGGTTAGTCCTATTTATAGAGGCCCTGGTTGTCTTCCCAAATAATGAGCGGGAAGGGCGCCAACAATTGGCCATTTTGAAGGGGAACATCTAGTACAAGTTATCCTGACCAAAGGTGGTCTTCGGCTGCCAAAAGCACTGGTGATGACGCCGTCTTGGGCTCCACGGTGAACTCTATCCCGCCGCTCTGCTGGTCTTGGTCTCGTTGCACCGGAATGGTAACCTTTGGCCGATGCCTTGGCCTGTGCTTGCTCCCTTCGCACCGAAGGGGAAACAAGGACACTGCGCAGGCCGGCGCCCGCCTAATCTCAATTGTCATGGCTTGCGTCACGGGATCCTCGCGAGGCACCCCTACCTTGATCTCTCCGCCTCCTCGCGAGCCTGCCTGATGAGGCTGCTCCTGAGGAAGCCTCCTGTCGTCTGCCCCGCAAGGCTTGGCCCCTTGCGAGGGTCTTGAGCTTGAGCTAATGAAGCTGGGCCGCACTGGGCCCCCACTCGAGCCATGCCGCAGGCCGCAGGCAGGCAAGTCTGGGGACCCCCATTCCCAGAACGCTGACACACGACTTCGAATACCCACCGACCACTAATTTATTACCATTTCTGTCCTTCATATACGCGCTGACGGGTGGGCCCTATGGTAATGTGCGTTGCTGAATGTGGACCGTTTGACTGGTCAATTGATCGTGTTATCAACAAATTACGGAGCTGTATGGTGAGCCAGTGACCGTATGATCACCCTAAAATGTACTCCTATTTTATTAACACAGTACAGACTCAAACTACCATTTATTTCTTTCATATACGGGCTGACAGGTGGGCCCCATGGTTACGCACCCCGATGGTGCGACACTAGTTGCGCCACATGGAACATTTGACTGGTCAATTGATTGTGTCATCAACAAAATACGAAGTTGTACGGGTGAGCCAGTGACCGTATAATCATGATATGTATTTGTTTAACACGGTACAGACGCAAGGGCTCATATATACGCGCAAGCACTCACCGCTATAAGCGCACACACGCGAACCCTACCCCTATGAGCACCTTCGAGAGAGTGGGCCAGCATATATGATCTTGAGATTTTACGAAGTCACCATAGGTGCCTCGTAGTCGAGTGGAACGTTTCCTCCCACTGAACGTACATCACCAGAAAATACTAAAATTAACACAAGATAAATGCGAGCACCGGGACTTTAACCTTGGTGGGCTCGAGAAACCAGTGTCCTCTAACTGTCCAACCACATGTTGGTTAGCACGACAAAATGTATGTGGTGACCGTGATGAGCTTATTCTGAAGTCCAGTGACCATATCGTGCTTTCGCTTAAAATACAATGACCGTAAGTGTCGTCATCAAAATACGGAGCACGCATCAAATGCAAAGTTCGTTAGTGTCATCAACAAAATATGGAGACGTATCGTGAGCTAGATACCGTTGTACTATTGTATATGCTTATTTTCTTAGTGGCCGATTGCGTGTGTGGCGTGGTGGGCACATCATTTCTAGTTGTGGTGGGTCAACATGAAGACTCATGGGTCGGTTCCATCCTGCGCCACATATAGGTTGGACCGAGACGTCTTATACGAAGACCCATGTGGATGACTCGGTGTACAACACGAAGCTACCAGAGTCGCGGAGGACTCTATCCCCACTAGTGATAAGCCGACTATATATGATTTGTAACCCTAGGCCCTTAGTATGTTATACAAGCTTGGGGGCTAGTTCGTCGATAGTATACACACACGCACAATGCCTGGTATTCACGTGTACTTTCTACACACCCCTATCACTAATATACAGTACCAGGAGTAGGCTCTTTCTTCAACTGCAAGGGTCTGATCCGAACTAGGGTAAAACTTTGCCTCGTATTACCATCCAGCCTAACAGCCAGGGATATCCTACCGAATGATATGATGAAATCATATCTGCCAACTACTAAGAGAGAGGTGTGTCGGGGGGGGGGGGCAATGTGTGTGAGAGAGGCTTAAAGATAATGTGTGTGTGGGAGACCCGTAGGCACATATATGTGCGTATAGAGGGCTAGTAGAGACCGTGCATGTGTATATATGCATCTGAGAGAAATAGTGTTTTCCAACTAAGATTAGTGAAAAGAGTGGTACATAGTAGTCAGAAAGAGAGAGAGAAACAGAGAGAGCATGTGCGTGAGACACCCCGACACCCCGAGAGAGATTGTGAGCATGTGTGAAAGAGAAATGCCGATGCATATAAAGTGTGTGCACTTATGCGTTAGATAGAGAGAGATATAATGCGTTTGTGAGAACGGGGCGAGGCATAGTGCATCTACGTATAAAAGGCGGTTCTACACATTAAATTAAAATATAAATGGCATTATTATTTTTGGATGAGATCATGAATTTTGCAAATTGCGTATGGACGAAAATCGGTCTATCAGACACCCATACTCTATTGAATTCTAGCATGTGCATGTGTTTATTTCATATTATTGATCCATAGAGTGAGAGCAGTTTGAAATACAGGCAATGGATGCTTTTGCAATTCATATGTAAACATTAATTAGTGCACTCCATGTTGTTAGTGTGAAGCACTTCATACATTTGTCACTTGCATGTATACATTCCAAATTGCTAGCTACGAAATAGAATACATGTCGAATTCAACATAAAGGGGGTTTCGAAGATTCGAATTCATAGGAAGTGCATTCATCTATTTGAACCTGAGATAATGGCATTTGTAAATCAGATGTAAAAGGGGGCATCAATCTTTGTTGTGAGTTTGAACATGCTATATATATTCATACGCATATCTAACTTTTTTTTCAACCAAGGAGATTATATCTGGAACCATGCATGAACTAAGGTAAGTTGCATATTTTTTAATATATACTCGTGTACAATGTATATTCAAATGTACACCCTCCATTCCAAAATAATCGTAGCTTTAGGATTTTCAAGAGTAAAGATTTGTGAAGTTTGACAAATCCTGAAAGTTCAATTCAAGAGAACCGAAAACGTTAATGCTTCTGGTCCCAAATATTGAACGAAGTGCCAAATAGGACTCTGGTCACCCAAAACTGCGCGAGACTAATGTTTTGGTGGTAGGAAATTACTATCCTAACTCTGGCCCGTGTAGCCTATCGGCCCGATGTCCAAAGGTCTAAACTGGGGTAGGTTTGTAACTTCACCAAGAAGCCAGTCTCAACCGCCTCCGAGAACCATTCATACGCCGTGGGCGCCTACCCATGCGCTCGACTGAAATCTATCCCGCCCACATTTGGGACACTTGACATGACTCTCCTACCCCCAACCCGCAATATGTCCGAAATTTTAGATGGGGGCAAAGTTTGTAACTTTCCCCAAATTTCAAACAAGCGTGTCTCAAACCGAAACATTGTTCCCCCTTAGTTCCCCACCTCCCTCCGGTTCCCCATTCATACTCCGTGGGCGTGAAAACGCCCTCTCCACCAGCCGCGAAACCCAGCCTCCTCCATCCTCCACCCCATAGCGGCCAATACACCACCGCCCTCCTCCATCACGCTGGAGCCGGTACCCCGATGTCGTCGTCCAACACAACCACAACCGCAATGCCCTCAAGGACTTAGCAGCTAAAGCCGAGGCAGAGCTGCCTCCACGACGCCGACGCCGACGTGCACCGTACCAAAACCACTCTGACCACGCCGTCCTGTCCCTCACTTTCTGCGGCTCCACTGTCACAACCGTCCACCGCACCGGAGCTGTTCCCGCTACGCCGTTGTTCGCCGCCTCGGATCTGCTTTCCCGCCGCCGACAGACGGCCACTGCACCACACTCAACAACTTGGCCATGCGTTCGTCCAAGGCTGCACCGTCCTCCACAACTTCTGGTTTCCGGCGAACAACAAGAAGATCGTCGGAAAAACAGAAGGAGGACACAACACTGCCAGCAGAAAGAGGTACTCCTCTTCCCTTATTCGTGCAAATCTTATGTCTCCGCTCACACTGTATTCATCCCTTGAAAGAAACTAGTTGAGCGCTTCTTACTGCATCTTCTTCGTGATACTAAATGCACAAGGTTTCCTCCCTTTTACTATTTCACCTTTGTTAGAGGTCAGTAGCCCGCCTGGATTTCAATTCAGGGTCAGTCGAACCGCAATTAAAAGAAGCAGCACCCGCTTAGGCGCGTAGAGCACCTAGTACGCCTGTTCCCCGGGGAAGCGGCGCATCGGTGTCTATCATAGGGGTGTGGGGCGCAGGAGCTGCTTGCGCCCGATCTAGAGGTCGGCGGGGCTTGAATGGATGGCCGGGGGGCGGTGCCAAGCACGGCGGTGCGGTGAGGTCGAGGGGAGGGCGCAGGCAGGGGAGGAATACTGGGCCGGTGGTCGCTGACGTTTCGAGGAAGATCGTCAACACTGACTGGCTAGAGGTAGATGAAGGCGATCTTCCCGTTCTTTATACATCGGACGGTGCAGAAAAAATGGGTTGACCTATTTGCTTTCAGTCGACTGTTATTTTCATAGAATCATGTAGTAATTTAGTGTGCCATGCATGTTGTAGAGCTATCATATGTCTCCCGTCATTTTATTTCCCACCGACCTGCTGTCTGCTACCTTTACACTGTACTAATTGTGCACACACTTCACCCATACTCACACTATTGTTTTTTATGCATGGGTATTTCAGACTCTGACGCAGTGTTGATGAATGCAGAAAAGAAAAGACAGAAGTCGCTCCAGTCTAATTCGAAGATAAGCACTAAGTGTTTCAGCGCTCTAATGGGTGCAGTGTCAGCAAAAGGAGACCGTAAACGTAGCTCTATAGTTGATGATATCAATTGCCACACACAACCATCCCAGGTGCTTGCTTTAACTTCGCGCTGTCAAATGTGGTTTCATGTTGCATATGGTGTCTAGCTTGTATTGCTTCCAATTTGGTTAAATTGCATCTGCTTACTTCACACATTATACCTTTGATAATGACATGCCTTCCTGTTTTTAATACATACTACATATGTCTATTAACCATGTTCGTACATCAAACTAATGCTCTTTTGTATCCCTCGTCAATCACTTATGATGAGACAGTCACCCGAGTGGGTCACTGTGAGACGCCCTACTCGTTTAAAGAGTGCAGTGTCATCCTCCCCACATGATTCTCAAGAAACAGCAAGGCTAAACGAATATAGTCAACATAGCTCTCTAGTTGATCACCGCAATTCCCTCACACCACCATCGCAAGTGCTTGCTCTTACTTGGCAGTGTGATATGTGGTTGCATGTTGCATATGGTGTCTACCTTGTAATGCTTCTAATTAGGATAAATTGCATCTTCTTAGTTAACACATTATACCTGTGAATATGACATGCCTTCCTGTTTTTGGTACATACTACGTCTTTCTATTAACCATGTTCTTACATCAAACTACTTTTCTTGTGTATCCCTCATCAATGCTCCTAATTTGTTAAATTGCATCTCCTTAGCTTACACATTATACATGTGAATATGACACACCTTCCTGTTTTTGGTACATACTACATCTGCCTATCACACCATGTTCTTACATCAAACTACTGTTCTTGTGTATCCTGCGTCTATCGCTTATGATGAGACAGTCACGTGTGTGGGTTAATATGAGACGCAATACTCTTATAAAGAATGCAATTTCATCCTCTCCACATGCTTCTCAAGAAATAGCAAGCCTAAATGAAGATATTGAACGTAGCTCTGTACCTGAAGACCACACTTCCCCTACACCACCGTCACAGGTTCTTGCTCTAACTTTGTAGTGTGATATGTGGTTGCATGTTGCATACGGTGTCTAGCTTGTAATGCTTCTAATTAGGGTAAATTGCATCTGCTTAGTTTACACACTATACCTGTGAATATGATATGCCTTCGTATTTTTGGTACACACTACAACTATGTGTTAACCTTGTTCTTACATGAAACTACCTCTCTTCTGTATCCTGCATCCATCACTTACGATGAGTCACCTTTATTCGTTGCATATTGCATATTATTTCTAGCCTGTTGCCATGTATTGCTTCTAATTTGGTCAAATACATTTGTTAGGGCACCCTTTTAATTTGGCAGAGTGATATCGGTTTCATCTTTCATATGGTTTATAGCTTGCATCGATTCTAACAAGTTCAAGCACCTTGTGCTTAGTTTACACTTTATACATCATACATGTCAATATGTCACGCCATCCTGTTTTTCATACATATTCCATCCTCCTATCATGCGGCTGCCTTACATGAAAGTAGTGTTCGTCAGTATCATGCATCAATGAGTTCTGAAGAGCAAATTTTATTCCTTTTTCTTGTGGGTTTGACTTGACAAGGCAAAATCAAGAAAGAGGAAGGAAAATAGTAAGGAAGGCGATGATGGTGGTCCTCTGCAGCAACGTAAATGGAGCATCTGTACCGATTCTCCTTGTACTGATAGTGCATTACAAGGTCCAAGTCTCCGCTCCCCTACTCCACCATCCAAGGTGCTTGCTCTAACTTGGCAGTGTGATATCTGGTTGCATGTTGCATATGGTGTCTAGATTGTATTGCTCCTAATTAGTTTAAACTGCATCTACTTAGCTTACACATTATACATGTGAATATGACATGCTTTCCTGTTTTTGGTACATGCTATATCTATCTATCACACCATGTTCTTACATGAAACTACTCTTCTTCTGTATCCTGCATCAGTCAGTTATGATGGGACACCTTTAAGTTGGCAGTGTGATATTGGTTTGCGTCTTGGATATGATTTCTAGCATGTATTGCTTCTAGTTTGATGAACGCCACCTATGACGAGACAGTTTTAACTTGGCAGAGTGATATTGATTGCACCTTCCATATGGTGTCTTGCAGTGTTTCTAATTTGTTGAAGTGCCTTCTGCTTAGTTACCACATCATAGGTGTGAATATGTCAAGCCTTCCATTTTTTCGTACATATTCCATCCTCATATCATGACTTTGCCTTTCATCACAGTAGTGTTTGTCAGTATCATGCATGAATGAGTTCTGAAGAGCGAATGCTATTCCTTTTTCTTGTCGGTATGACCTCACAATGCAAAATCAATAAAGCTAAAGGAAATTGGCAAAGAATTGGATGATGGTGGTCCTTCCGAGTAACTGAAACGGAGGTTCTCTATAGATTCTACTCCTCCATCCTCCCAACAAGATTCGCAAGACAACGCAAGGCTAGACAGTCAACGTAGCTGTGTAGATGATGAGCACATCTCCCCTACTCCACCATCACAGGTGCTTGCTCTAACTTGGCACTATTATATGTGGTTGCATGTTGCGTATGATTTATAGCTTGTATTGCTTCTAACTTTGTTGAATTGCATCTACTTACTTTACACATAATGCCTGTGAATATGACATGTGTTCCTGTTTCTACATCAGACTACTATTCTTGCATATCCCACATCAGTCACTTATGATAAGGCACCTTTAAGTCACCACTGTGATATTGGTTGTGTCTTGCATATGATTTCTAGCATGTAATGCTTCTAATTTGTTGAAACGCCATACAGTTTGAACTTGGCAGTGTGATATTGGTTGCATCTTTCATATGGTGTCTAGCTTGTAGTGCTTCTAATTTGTTGAAATGCCTTCTGCTTAGTTACCACATCATAGGTGTGAACATGTCACACCATCCCGTTTTTCATACATATTCCATCCTCGCATCATGTTTTTTCCTTTCATCCGAGTAGTGTTCGTCAGTATCATGCATGAATGAGTTCTGAAGAGCGAATTTTATTCCTTTTTCTTATCGGTTTGACTTCACAATGCAAAATCATTACAGCTGAAGGAAATTAGTCCGGCAGTGGATGATGGTGGTCCTTCAGAGTAACTCAAACAGGGGGTCTCTACAGATTCTACTCTGCCATCCTCCCAACAAGATTCGCAAGACAACACAAGGATGGACGGTCAACGTAGTTGTGTAGATGATGAGCACATCTCCCCTACTCCACCATCACAGGTGCTTTCTCTAACTTGACACTATTATATGTGGTTGCATGTTGCGTATGATGTCTAGCTTGTATTGCTTCTAACTTGAATTGCATCTGCTTACTTTACACATAATGCCTGTGAATATGACACGTGTTCCTATTTCTAGAACATACGTGTACATGATGAGCACATCTCCCCTACTCCACCATCACAGGTGCTTGCTCTTACTTGGAACTGTTATACGTGGTTGTGTTTTCCGTATGATGTCTAGTTTGTATTGCTTCTGATTATGTTGAATTGCATCTGCGTAGCTTACAACTTATATCTGCAACGATCACCTACCCATAAGACACATTTAACTTGGGACTGTGATGTAGGTTGCATCTTGCATTGTCTTCTAGCTTGTACTGCTTCTAATTTCTTGAAATGGCACTTACGATGAGACACTTTTTACCTGATAGAGTGATATTGGTTGCATGTTCATATGGTGCCTAGCTTTCATTTCTTCTAATTTTGTTGAAATGCCTTCCGCTTACTGTTTTTTCATACATATTCCATCCTCCTATCGTACGTGTGAATATGAAACGCTGTCTTTTTTTGTATATATTCCATCCTCCTAGCCTGCACTTGCCTTACATCAAAGTAGTGTTCGTCTGTATCATGCATCAACCGGTTATGTAGAGCTAATTTTATTCATCTTCTTGTGGTTTTGACTTCATAAGGCAATATCAGAAAATAGGAAGGAAAACAGTAAATTAGGGGATGTTGGTGGTCCTCTGCACCGACGCAAACAGAGACTCTCTAGATTTGCCACTGCTACTGCTAATGAAGTTGAAGTCCCAAGTCTACATGATGAGTTCATCTCCCGTACTCCACCATCGCATGTGCTTGCTCTAAGTTGATAGTGTGATAACTGGTTTCATGTTGCATATGTTGTCTAGCCTGTATTTCTTATATTTTGATTAAATTGCACCTGCTGAGTTTATACGTTATACATGTGCATATGACATGGCTTTCTGTGTCTAGAATACACTGCATCTATCTATCATACCATGTTCTTACATCAAAGTACTGCTGTTGTGTATCCCGCATCAGTCACTCATGATTGGACGCTTTTAACATGGTAGTTTGATAGTGGTTGCATCTTGCATTGATTTCTATGTTGTATTGCTTCTAATTTTTCGAATTGCCACTTATGACAAGTCACTTTTAACTTGGCAGAGTAATATTGGTTGCATCTTTCATATGGTGTCTAGCTTGCATTACTTCTATTTTCTTGAAAATCCTTCTGCTTAGTTTTCACATCGTAGTTGTGAATATGTCATGTCTTCATGTTTTTCTTACATATTCCATACTCATACGCTTGTCTTACATCAAAGTATTGCTTGTCTGTATCATGCATCAATGAGTGCTGAAGAGTGATTTTATTCTTTTGTGTTGTGGGTACAACTTGACATGGCAAAGTCAAAAAAGAGCAAGGAAAATAATATAGTAGGGAGTGCTGTTACTCGTCGGGTGAAACAGAAAAGGTTCTGTCGTCGAGATTCTGCTGGTACTTATAGTGCAGTAGAAGGTCCAAGTCCACCGGCTAAATCTACAAACACATTATCACCTGCTCCACCAGCTGTAGCATCCGCTTCAACTGTACCAGCATCTCAACCAGTTACTCATTTGTTTCCTCCGGAACTGGCTAGATCCCAATCTGCCTTCACACCTAACACTACTTTCGGAGCACTGCTGACACAACAGGACTTGACAAGATCATATGAACCTCATGAGCAACAACACCAAGACGGTACCTGACCAAGTCAAGTTGCAGTTGCATGCTCCTTTATATGTACTCTCACAGTTTGATGTACACTAACACTTTCCATATTCGTTGTTGAACTAGCACCACGGCGCAAGCGAAAACAGACATGAGGGATAATGCTTGACAGATTAACAAAATCTAAAGGAGGAAGAATGGAGATCCATTTTGAGGCAGGTTTAAAAAGGCCACGTGATGCTACAGATTCAGCCAAGTTAGTATCAGAGGCAGCCGTTGCCGTTAGGTGTCATGCACGTATCCTCCCAACGTGGATCCAGTACAGGAATGAGAAAGACAATACCCAGTTTAACACCTTCCTTGACCATTTATCCGTAAGTAATGTTATTCATCGCAATTAGTAATATTGTCTTGTTCTGTCCCATACTTTCTTGCTTCCTCCTAATAAGACTCACTTTCTTTTTTCAACAGACGAGGTTCAAGTTGGACCCGAAAGATGATGCAACTAAACAAGCATGCACTCATGTTTTTTAGTCTGCTCTGTGACAGTATCGGTACCACCTTAGAAAATCTCACTTTGAAGGCAAGGCTAACAATGAAATCGCCCAAACATATCAAGTGGAATATATTATAGATGAATACCGGACAACCCTCGTTAAACACTGGTCTGATCCAAAGTATCAGGTAGGCTATATGTATTTGATCAGACCACATATTGAACTTGTATTTATGTATGTGCCTTACAAGTGTATATTCTTCTAGGCTAACTGTTTGAAGAACAAAACCAACCGTTCTAAAGTGAAATTACAACAGACAACAGGATCTCGTAGCTATATTGCACACTGCGAGGCTCTTGTAAATAGCTGCTACTTCCTTCTTTTTTTGTGCCATATTATCGTATCTATATTGACTTGTTCCAAATACAGAGGAAAGCCCGTGCGGACCAAAAAGAACCTGAACAGAATGCAGTGCAAATCTTCAAGGATTGCCACACCAGCAAGATGAAGGGCATGAGCACACCAGTTCAAGCCGCTGTTGTATGTCCTTACTCCTCATGCCTTGAACTGATTGGTACTGTGATGTGTTCATTTAACTACTTGGTTTGCAGCCAATGTCAGCTACTCTATTCACTTTTATTCACAGTTGTCTTAACGTATCATTTCACCTTACATGGTTTAAAAGAGATGAAGGATATTCTTTTGGTCTTGATCTGTAATCTAGTTGTTATGTTCACGTGCGCACACAATGATAAAATAGCCTGTTTGTTTTATATCTGTTTGCCCATGATATGAATGATGCCATACTATGTTCATCCTACTTTAAACCATGTCTCTTTATCCTTAGATGTCAACGAATGTGAGGAAATAGACAATACAGTAGGCATGCTACATGGACATATGTTCGCAAAGTGATTTCATTATGTAGTTGGCACTACAATACATGCTAAACGTTTAACCTATTTTGTTTGTTTTTGTGTCATTAGTAACTTATCTGGTACACTAATCTACAAGTTCAAACTTTCAGGAAGCTACGGAACAAATGATTGAACAACAACAACCACCTGAAGGTGATGAGGCTAGTACATGCACAATGTCACCTCTTGCTGCAGTGCGTCCGTATCTCTCCACTAACAGTGCAAAAAGTATCTTCCTACGTAATTCTGGGTTGGTTCTCAAGGTAACCTCGTCCAAATCGCCCACTTAACAAAATCTTCCTGCTAGACAGAGTGATATATCTGTGCTCCAGACACAAGTCCAATCCCTAATGGACGTTGTTTCGGAAACAAGAATAGTGGTTGAGAAATGTCGTCAAGATATGAATGGTTTTGAAACCAGACTATCAGACATTCGCTTCGTTGTTCAAGAGCAATGGCGGAAAAAAGGTGGAGATCGTGCTGCTCCATCAGATTCTACAGCCTGAAACATTAGAACTCAGGTCAAATGATCTGTGCTTCTATACATCTGATGGTGCTTTTATCTGGAAGGACTGTAAACTTTATGCCAACAGACCTTTTGTTGTATGAATGGAATTTATTTTGTTGTGATACAACATTTATGATGCTGCCTCATGCTGCAGTAATTACGACGCTACTTTTGTATAGTGTAGGTTTATCTTAGTAATGTATTCGGCCGAAAGCTTCGTAGGAGCCCAACATGCCAACATTCGTTGGGCCCATTCCAATTGGGCTAAAAACGATTACGGGCCGAAATTGGCACGTAGCCCACTAAAAATATCTGGGCCTAAATCAGCATAAGCTTTCATATTTTTCTGGTAGGCCTGTGCCCATAGTGGGCCTTTAACAGGCCTAAACATAGTTTGGGCCCTCAGTAAAAATAGGCCGTTTACAGGTGTAAATATCTTGAGCCCATAAAAAACATGGGCCTTTAATAGACCGAAAGTGATATTAGGCCCTGATTGTGCCAAATAACCCACTGGACTTAGCAGGCCGAAATGGTGGCCCATTTACGATGCGGATCTTTGACAGGCAGAAAATCGGAGGGGTCGTAAATGCGCCGACCTAATACACAGGCCTTTAACAGGCCAGAACTTCGGCCGGGCTAGATTATCGTCATTTTTATATGGGCCGTTAATGGGCCCGATATGATGTTGGGCCACATATGGCCCATGGTTTACGTCCGGCGTTAACAGGCCGAAAATGACAACAAGTCGAAAGTGGCCCAAAGCTATAGTGGGCCTCTAACAGGCCGAATGTCAGACATGGCCGAATATGACCCAAATCCTTCACGGTCGTTTATGGGCCGAAAGTTTTGATGGCCTGTAAATGGGCCCAAATGAAGTCAGACCTTTAACAGGCCAGAAATACACAGGGCCGTAATTCGGCCCAATTACTTAGCGGACTGTTAACGGGCCAGAAGTGACCATGGGCCGCATTGACGACAAGTTTAGGACAGGCCGTTGACGGGTCGATTTGACAGAGAATGTTGGGCCTTTAGTTGGGCCGGCCCATTATGGTCTGCAGAATCTTGTGGGCCTTTAGCTGGGCCGGCCCATTGTGGTCCGCAAAAGCTTGTGGGCCTTTAGCTTGGCTGGCCCATTATGGTCTACAAAATCATGTGGGTCTTTAGCTGGGATGACCCATTATGGTCCGCTAAATTTTGTGGTCCTTTAGCTGGGCCGGCCCATTATGGTCCGCTAAATCTTATGGGCCTTCGGTTGGGCCGACCCATTTAAACTTTGTGGGCCACTTTTGGGCCGGTCCACGTGTCAACATATCATAGGCCCATCTCGACCGTTGGATGAGTGACACATGTGCCAATGCGGAGCTGACGCGTGGATCCGTTAGCCAATGAGAATTTTACACGTGGAAAATCGGCATTGGTCGTGGCTGTTAACGGGTTATCGGATCCAAAATCCGACCTGATAGCTTAACAGCGTTCCGTTACGGTGGATGCCACGTGTCGGTCACCCTTGATGAAAGCACTTCCGTGACACGTGATTTATCGTCATGGAAGTGGACACTTCCATGATGATAATTTTGGCAATGTCATGGAACACATCTACGACATCACATGTATGACTATCTTGATTCTGTCATAAATTTGTCATGGATGTACATGCATGACAGAAAACGCGACCTACTGTGACAAACACATATTATCACAGAAGTGTATTTTTTCATAGTGGCTCCTTGCCGTCTGGCGGCCCCTCGGTCATTAGCTTGACAGCGTCCATCTTCGCCCACCACACCTTGACGCGGGCGAATGCCATGCGTGCACCTTCAATGCAGGTCGATCGCTTGGTGACGTCCAGCCGAGGACAGGCGTTCACCAGCCACTTCACGAGCTCAAAGTAGCTGCCAAGCATAGCTTCGGCAGGCCACAGCCGGACTATTAAAGCCTTCATGGCCAGTTCGGCCACCCTATGTAGCTCGACCAGCTGTTTTAGCTGATTGGTGAAGGGCACTGGATGCTCTGGCGCAAGGTATTGCGACTAGAACAGTTTCTCCGTTGAGCTCCCTTCTTCGACTCGGAAGAACTCCGCAGCGTCAGACACACTGCGCGGCAGATCTGCAAACGCCCCTGGAGAACTCCGATTCCGGGTTAGTAAGAAATACTTCTTCTTCACATACTTGCTTTGCATACTAAACGCCTTAGCCGCCACGATCTTCTTGGCCTCCTAGATCTCCTGGAGGGCACCCTGGGCTTCAACCCAGGCCGCTTCCGCGCTTTGATGAGCCTTTGCGAGTTCGGCCTCTCGAGCCGAAACATCGCCCTCCAAGGTCTCATACTTCTTCACAACGTCCTGGAGCTCTTGCTGGACCTCGTTCAGTCGGGCCTTAAGCTTCTTACGAGCGGCCCGCTCCTTGACACCTCTCCCCTCGGTTTCAGCCAGGGCCTTTTTAAGGGCTTCGACCTCGGTCGTCGCTCCTACACATATCATGACACTACGGTCAATATACGTCATTTCTTCTTTTCGAATATATAGTGAGTCATTACATACCTTGCTGGTCTTCCAGCTACTTCCTCGCTTGGCCGAGCTCCTCCTCGGCTCGCTCCAGTCTCTGCTTCAGTCCGGGGACTTCGGTAGTATGTGAGGTCATGGCCAGCAACAATGCATGCCTATTCACATCAGACACATTTTTAGTTAGTTTCCTGCAAAATTTAATTGATCCTCTGTCCGTCTTTTCTTTCCGAACACCGGACAGTGTCTCAGGGGCTACTGGCTATATTGGGATTTTCCCTCTTACGCCGCTTACCTCAAAACCTATCAGCAGGCCACTGCAGGCTTCGGTCAGTTCGCTCTTGATGGACTGAACCTTCTCAATCACCATAGCCATAAGGATACGGTGTTCTTCCACAATGGAAGCGCCCCGTAGCGCTTCTAATAGATTATCCGGTGCCTCTGGTTGGACAGAGGTCACCGGCGGGACGGGCACGCCTCCTTCACTTGAAGGAGGCTGCTTGTCGGACTACAGGGCTGTATGGGTCTCCGGATCTGTGCTCGGATGGGGTCCGAACTGAGCATGGCCCCCATCGTCATCCTCCATGGGAGTCTGTTCCCCCATTTTTTCGGCAACCGAGGTTTCGCCCTCCGGCGCCACCATGACGGCCTCCTAAACCTCTCCCTGGCCTGGGAAGGTCCTTTGGGACAGCACCTCATCATCTCCCTTGGCCTTGGGAGAGTAAGAAGCCGGCGGTGTCTCGCTGGCCATTGCCTTTGAATCCAACAAGCCTCTTAATGAGGATCACTGGGAGCTATCGTGGGCCAGACTGCAATAACATGATTAACCATATTAATACCATAAAGTGGAGAGGCTGGTTAAAGAGACGAGTGCGGGTTCATAGTACTCACAATGCGGCCAGGGGCTTGGTCCGGGGGCTTCGCTCCGGGATGTTGTCAACGTCCCAGGCGGAGTTATCCACAAGAGGGCCTTTCCCCATCTTGGGCGCCTCCGCCTCCAGATTTGTGGAGGCCGCCCTCTTCTTCCTCCTCCCATCAGGGGGAGAGTTGCTCTCCTCCTCCTCCTCCTCCTCCTGCTCCTCATCGTCTTCGGCATCGGAGGAGCGGGTCTTGTCCTCGGACGTCACCTCCGAAGCGCCCTTGCGGCGGGGGCCACTCTAGCCCCCCTTGGCCTTCTTCTCCGGAGCCGTATCAGGCGCCAGTACCAGCATCTTCGCCAGGCGCGGGATCATTTGTTCCTCGGGTAGCGGAGCCAGACACCGAATCCACTTCGCCCTCTCCATCCATTCCTCAAGAAGCAATGATAATAAAAGTTCAGGTATCCTCCTTAAAACAAGCACGTATAGGATGTGTTAAAGGCTTACCTTGTTGGCGGGATGGGTAATGTCGTGCCCGCGGTTCGAATCTATGGCTGGCGGCGTCTCATTGCCTTTGAAGAGCAACTTCCAGGCGTCTTCGTGAGTGGTTCCGAAGAGCCTTTCCAGAGTTTGGTGCTTCTTTGGATTGAATTCCCATAAAGGGCGGCTTCGGCTTTGGCATGGGAGGATCCGGATAACTAGCATCACTTGGATTACGTCGACGAGCTTGATGTTTTTATCCACCATGCTTTGAATGCCCGTTTGCAGTGCTATTAGTTCGTCTGCCGAAGACCAATTCGGGCTCTTCTCAATCTAGGAGGTGAGCCGCATTGGAGCTCTGCAGTTGAATTTGACAGCCGCGGCCCAGGTGGCACCGCAGGGTTCTGTGATGTAGAACCACATTTTCTGCCAGTCCTTGACAGTCTCCACGAAAGTACCTTTTGGCTAGGAGACGTTGGTCAGCTTGCTCACCATGGCGCCTCCGCACTCCGCGTGCTGGCCATCCACCACCTTCGGCTTCATGTTGAAGACCTTTAGCCACAACCCGAAGTGGGGTTGGATGCGGAGGAGGCCTCACACATGACAATGAACGCCGAGATGTTGAGGAAAGAATTCGGGGCTAGATCACGGAAGTCTAGCCCGTAATAGAACATCAGCCCGCGGACGAAAGAGTGGAGTGGAAACCCTAGCCCGTGGATGAAATGAGGGATGAATACCACCCTCTCATTGGGCTTCGGTGTGTGGATGACTTTCCCCTTGGCTGGAAGACGGTGGGCGACTTCCTTCGCCAGATACCCGGTCGCCCGAAACTCAGTAATATCCTTCTCCTTGATGGAGGAGGCCATCCACTTGCCTTGACCTCCGGATCTGGACATGGTTGATGATGTCTACTACACAACCTTCTTCTTGTAGACATTGTTGGGCCTCCAAGTGTAGAGGTTTGTAGGACAGTAGCAAATTTCCCTCAAGTGGATGACCTAAGGTTTATCAATCCGTGGGAGGCGTAGGATGAAGATGGTCTCTCTCAAGCAACCATGCAACCAAATAACAAAGAGTCTCTTGTGTCCCCAACACACCCAATACAATGGTAATGCATAGGTGCACTAGTTCGGCGAAGAGATGGTGATAAAAGTGGTATATGGATGGTAGATAATGGTTTTTGTAATCTGAAAATATAAAAACAGCAAGGTAACTAATGATAAAAGTGAGTGTAGACGGTATTGCAATGCGTTGGAACAAGGCCTAGGGTTCATACTTTTGCTAGTGCAAGTTCCCTCAATAACAATAACATAATTGGATCACATAACTATCCCTCAACATGCAACAAAGAGTCACTCCAAAATCACTAATAGCGGAGAACAAACGAAGAGATTATGGTAGGGTACGAAACCACCTGAAAGTTATTCTTTCCAGTCAATCCGTTGGGCTATTCCTATAAGTGTCACAAATAGCCCTAGAGTTCGTACTAGAATAACACCTTAGGACACAAATCAACCAAAACCCGAATGTCACCTAGATACTCCAATGTCACCTCAAGTATCCGTGGGTATGATTATACGAAATGCATCACACAATCTCAGATTCATCTATTCAACCAACACATAGAACCTCAAAGAGTGCCCCAAAGTTTATACCGGAGAGTCAAGACGAAAATGTGTGCCAACCCCTATGCATAGGTTCATGGGCGGAACCTGCAAGTTGATCACCATAACATACATCAAGTGGATCAATAGAATACCCCATTATCACCACGGGTATCCCACGCAAGACATACATCAAGTGCTCTCAAATCCTTGAAGATTCAATCCGATAAGGTAACTTCAAAGGGAAAACTCAATCCATTACAAGAGAGTAGAAGGGGGAAGAAACATCATAAGATCCAGCTATAGTAGCAAAGCTCGTGATACATCAAGATCGTATCACCTCAAGAACACGAGAGAGAGAGAGATCAAACACATAGCTACTAGTACATACCCTCGGCCCCGAGGGTGAACTACTCCCTCCTCGTCATGGAGAGCACCGGGATGATGAAGATGGCCACCGGGGAGGGATTCCCCCTCCGGCAGGGTGCCGGAACGGGTCTAGATTGGTTTTCGGTGGCTACAGAGGCTTCTGGCAGCGGAACTCCCGATCTATTGTGCTCCCCGAAGTTTTTAGGGTATATGGGTATATATAGGAGGAAGAAGTACGTCGGTGGACCTCCGGGCTGTCCATGAAGCAGGGGGGCGCGCCCAGGGGGGTGGGCGCCCCCCCACCCTTGTGGGCAGCCCAGGACTCTCCTGGTCCAACTCTGATACTCCGTGGGCTTCTTTTGGTCCAAAAATAAGTTCCGTGAAGTTTCAGGTCAATTGGACTCCGTTTTATTTTCCTTTTCTGCGATACTCTAAAACAAGGAAAAAAAACAGAAACTGGCACTAGGCTCTAGGATAATAGGTTAGTCCCAAAAATCATATAAAATAACATATAAATGCATATAAAACATCCAAGGTTGATAATATAATAGCATGGAACAATCAAAAATTATAGATACGTTGGAGATGTATCAGCATCCCCAAGCTTAATTCCTGCTCGTCCTCGAGTAGGTAAATGATAAAAACAGAAATTTTGATGTGGAATGCTACCTAACATATTTATCCATGTAATATTCTTTATTGTGGCAAGAATATTCAGATCCATAGGATTCAATACAAAATTTTAATATTGACATAAAAATAATAATACTACAAGCATACTAACTAAGCAATTATGTCTCTTCAAAATAACATGGCCAAAGAGAGTTATCCCTACAAAATCATATAGTCTGGCTATGTTCCATCTTCACCAAACAACATATTCAAATCATGCACAACCCCGATGACAAGCCGAGCAATTGTTTCATACTTTTGATGTTCTCAAACTTTTTCAATCTTCAGGCAATACATGAGCGTGAGCCATGGACATAGCACTATAGGTGGAATAGAATGGTGGTTGTGGAGAAGACAAAAAGGAGAAGAGAGTCTCACATCAACTAGGCGAATCAACGGGCTATGGAGATGCCCATTGATAGATATCAATGTGAGTGAGTAGGGATTGCCATGCAACGGATGCACTAGAGCTATAAAGGTATGAAAGCTCAACAAAAGAAACTAGTGGGTGTGCATCCAACTCGCTTGCTCACGATGACCTAGGGCATTTTGAGGAAGCCCATCATTGGAATATACAAGCCAAGTTCTATAATGAAAGATTCCCACTAGTATATGAAAGTGACAACACAAGAGACTCTCTATCATGAAGATCATGGTGCTACTTTGAAGCACAAGTGTGGTAAAAGGATAGTAGCATTGCCCCTTCTCTCCTTTTCTCTCATTTTTTATATTTTTTATTTTTTTTATTTGGGACTTTTCTCTTTGTATGGCCTCTTTTTTTTTTTCTTTCTTTTCGTCCGGGGTCTCATCCCGACTTATGGGGGAATCATAGTCTCCATCATCCTTTCCTCACTGGGAAAATGCTCTAATAATGATGATCATCACACTTTTATTTACTTACAACTCAAGAATTCCAACTTGATACTTTCAAAATATGACTCTATATGAATGCCTCCGGCGGTGTACCGGGATGTGCAATGACTCAAGAGTAACATGTATGGAAGAATTATGAACGGTGGCTTTGCCACAAATACGATGCCAACTACATGATCATGCAAAGCAATATGACAATGATGAACCATGTCATAATAACGGAACGGTGGAAAGTTGCATGGAAATATATCTCAGAATGGCTATGGAAATGCCATGATAGGTAGATATGGTGGCTTTTTTGAGGAAGGTATATGGTGGGTGTATGATACCGGCGAAAGGTGCGTGGTACTAGAGAGGCTAGCAATGGTGGTAGGGTGAGAGTGCGTATAATCCATGGACTCAACATTAGTCATAAAGAACTCATATACTTATTGCAAAAATCTATTAGTTATCGAAACAAAGTACTAGGTGCATGCTCCTAGGGGGATAGATTGGTAAGAAAAGACCATCGCTCGTCCCTGACCGACACTCATAAGGAAGGCAATCAATAAATAAATCATGCTTCGACTTCATCACATAACGGTTCACCATACGTGCATGCTACGGGAATCACAAACTTCAACACAAGTATTTCTCAAATTCACAACTACTCAACTAGCATGACTCTAATATTTCCATCCTCATATCTCAAAACAATCATCAAGTATCAAACTTCTCATAGTATTCAATGCACTTTGTATGAAAGTTTTTATTATATCCCTCTCGGATGCCCATCATATTAGGACTAAATTCATAACCAAAGCAAATTACCATGTTGTTTAGGACTCTCAAAATAATATAAGTGACACATGAGAGTTCACCTATTTCTATAAAATAAAACCACCACCATGCTCTAAAAAGATATAAGTGAAGCACTAGAGCAACAACAAACTACTCCGAAAGATATAAGTGAAGATCAATGAGTAGTCGAATCATTATGCAACTATATGAAGACTCTCTAACATTTAATAATTTCAGATCTTGGTATTTTATTCAAACAGAAAGAAAAACTAAATAAAATAAAATGATGCTCCAAGAAAAACACATATCATGTGGTGAATAAAAATATAGCTCCAAGTAAAGTTACCGATGAACGAGGACGAAAGAGGGGATGCCTTCTGGGGCATCCCCAAGCTTAGGCTCTTGGTTGTCCTTGAATATTACCTTGGGGTGCCTTGGGCATCCCCAAGCTTAGGCTCTTGCCACTCCTTATTCCATAGTCCATCGAATCTTTACCCAAAACTTGAAAACTTCACAACACAAAACTTGAAAGAAAACTCATAAGCTCCGTTAGTATAAGAAAGCAAATCACCATCATAAGTTACTGTAATGAACTCATTATAAATTCATATTGGTTTGAAACCTACTGTATTGCAACTTCTCTATGGTTTCTAAACTCTTTTACTAGCCATAGATTCATCAAAATAAGTAAACAACACATGAAAAACAGAATCTGTCAAAAATAGAACAGTCTGTAGTAATCTGTAACTAACGCAAACTTCTGGAACTCATAAAATTCTCAAATAAATTGGTGGACCTGAGGAATTTATCTATTAAGCATCTTAAAAAAGAATTAACTAAAGCACTTTCCAAATAAAAATGGCAGCAATTCCCGTGAGCGCTAAAGTTTCTGTTTTTTACAGCATGATCAACAAGACTTTCCCCAAGTCTTCCCAACGGTTCTACTTGGCACAAACACTAATTAAAACATAAAAACTTAATCATCACAGAGGCTAGATAAATTATTTATTACTAAACAGGAGCAAAAAGCAAGGAAAAAAATAAAATTGGGTTGCCTCCCAACAAGCGCTATCGTTTAACGCCCCTAGCTAGGCATGATGATTTCAATGATGCTCACATAAATGATAAGAATTGAAACATAAAGAGAGCATCATGAAGAATATGACTAACACATTTAAGTCTAACCCACTGCCTATGCATAGGGATTTTGTGAGCAAACAACTTATGGGAACAATAATCAACTAGCATAGGAAGGCAAAATAAGCATAACTTTGAAACTCTAAGCACATAGAGAGGAAACTTGATATTATTGCAATTCCTACAAGCATATATTCCTCCCTCATAAAAATTTTCAGTAGCATCATGAATGAATTCAACAATATAACCAGCACCTAAAGCATTCTTTTCATCATCCACAAGCATAGAAATTTTATTACTCTCCACACAAGCAAAATTCTTCTCATGAATAATAGTGGGAGCAAACTAAACAAAATAATTATCATGTGAGGCATAATCCAATTGAAAACAAAAATCATGATGACAAGTTTCATGGATATCATTATTCTTTATAGCATACAAGTCATCACAATAATCATCATAGATAGCAACTTTGTTCTCATAATCAATTGGAACCTCTTCCGAAATAGTGGATTCATCACAAAATAAAGTCATGACCTCTCCAAATCCACTTTCATCAATATAATCATCATAAATAGGAGGCATGCTTTCATCGTAATAAATTTGCTCATCAAAACTTGGGGGACAAAAAATATCATCTTCATTAAACATAGCTTCCCCAAGCTTGTGGCTTTGCATATCATTAGCGTCATGGATATTCAAGGAATTCATACTAACAACATTGCAATCATTCTCATCATACAAATATTTAGTGCCAAACATTTTAACGCATTCTTCTTCTAACACTTTGGCACAATTTTCGGAATCCATATTTTCACGAAAGACATTAAAAAGATGAAGCATATGAGGTAGCCTCAATTCCATTATTTTGAAATTTTCTTTTATAAACTAAACTAGTGCTAAAGCAAGAAACAAAAAGATTCGATTGCAAGATCTAAAGATATACATTCAAGTGCTAACCTCCCCGGCAACGGTGCCAGAAAAGAGCTTAGTCGAGGCGTGTTAGTGTCGCTTACCTAGCCTACCCGGCAATGGCGCCAGAAAAGAGCTTGATGTCTACTACACAACCTTCTTCTTGTAGACGTTGTTGGGCCTCCAAGTGCAGAGGTTTGTAGGACAGTAGCAAATTTCCCTCAAGTGGATGACCTAAGGTTTATCAATCTGTGGGAGGCGTAGGATGAAGATGGTCTCTCTCAAGCAACCCTGCTACCAAATTACAAAGAGTCTCGTGTGTCCCCAACACACCCAATACAATGGTAAATTGTATAGGTGCACTAGTTTGGCGAAGAGATGGTGATACAAGTGGTATATGGATAGTAGATAATGGTTTTTGTAATCTGAAAACATAAAAACAGCAAGGTAACTAATGTTAAAAGTGAGTGTAAACGGTATGGAAATGCGTTGAAACAAGGCCTAGGGTTCATACTTTCGCTAGTGCAAGTTCCCTCAACAATAATAACATAATTGGATCACATAACTATCCCTCAACATGCAACAAAGAGTCACTCCAAAGTCACTAATAGCCGATAACAAACGAAGAGATTATGGTAGGATACGAAACCACCTCAAAGTCATTCTTTCCAATCAATCCGTTGGGCTATTCCTATAAGTGCCACAAACAGCCCTAGAGTTTGTACTAGAATAACACTTTAAGACACAAATCAACCAAAACCCTAATGTCACCTATATACTCCAATGTCACCTCAAGTATCCGTGGGTATGATTACACAATATGCATCACACAATCTCAGATTCATCTATTCAACCAACACATAGAACCTCAAAGAGTGCCCCAAAGTTTCTACCGTAGAGTCAAGACAAAAACGTGTGCCAACCCCTATGCATAGGTTCATGGGCGGAACCTGCAAGTTGATCACCAAAACATACATCAAGTGGATTAATAGAACACCCCATTGTCACCACGGGTATCCCACACAAGACATACATCAAGTGTTCTCAAATCCTTAAAGACTCAATCCGATAAGATAACTTCAAAGGGAAAACTCAATCCATTACAAGAGAGTAGAAGGGGGAAGAAACATCATAAGATCCAACTATAATAGCAAAGCTCGCGATACATCAAGATCTTATCACCTCAAGAACATGAGAGAGAGAGATATCAAACACATAGCCACTGGTACATACCCTCATCCCTGAGGGTGAACTACTCCCTCCTCGTCATGGAGAGCGCCGGGATGATGAAGATAGCCACCGGAGAGGGATTCCCCCTCCGGCAGGGTGCCAGAACGGGTCTAGATTGGTTTTCGGTGGCTACGGAGGCTTCTGGCGGAGGAACTCCCGATCTATTGTGCTCCTCGAAGTTTTTAGGGTATATGGTTATATATAGGAGGAAGAAGTACGTCGGTGGACCTCCGGGCTGTCCACGAGGCAGGGGGCGCGCCCAGGGGGGTGGGCGCGCCCCCACCCTCGTGGGCAGCCCGGGACTCTCCTGGTCCAACTCCGATACTCCGTGGGCTTCTTCTGGTCCAAAAATAAGTTCCGTGAAGTTTCAGATCAATTGGACTCCGTTTGATTTTCCTTTTCTGTGATACTCTAAAACAAGGAAAAAAATAGAAACAGGCACTGGGCTCTAGGTTAATAGGTTAGTCCCAAAAATCATATAAAATAGCATATAAATGCATATAAAACATCAAAGGTTGATAATATAATAGCATGGAACAATCAAAAATGATAGATACATTGGAGAGGTATCAGTTGAGAGATTGCTCGAGTGGGGGAAGATGAGAACTTGGGCGCTGGAGCTCACGAATGGAAGGGAAGAGGAAGAGAGAAGGCATGGGTGAAGAAAGGGAGTCCTTATCTCCTTATAAAGGCAGTGAATATCGAACGCCTCCCCACTCGCCCTAAAACTCGCCTATTCCCAAGGGCTGTGCAAATGACACGGTTGGATTACCCACACCCGTATTGATGAGAATCCCGTGATAAGGGGACACGATATCTGCTTTGACAAGACGTGCCAATGGAAACCGCATCTCGAAATGCGAAATGGCAGACAAAAACAGTTCCATATAATGACTGCACAGACGTGATGTCATCTCACAGAAAGTTGTTAGCAGATGGGACTTGTGAAACATTATATTATCTATAGCTGTGTGTGTGGTACTTGTGTTGCAGATCCAGACACATTCGTTTCATCCAAAGACTATCTTGGACTATTCGGAAAGGGGAACCCGCCTTGCAAAGCGGAAGACAATCTGCGCGCCGGACACCTCGTCATTGAAGCTTGGTTCAGGGGCTACTGAGGGAGTCCTGGACTAAGGGGTCATCGTATGTCTGACCTATTGGATATGGGTCGGACTGATGGGCTGTGAAGATACAAAGACCGAAGAATCTTCCCGTGTCTGTATTGGACTCTCCCTAGCATGGAAGGAAAGCTTGGCGATCAAATATGAAGATTCCTTTATCTGTAACCGACCTTATGTAACCCTAGATCCCTCCTATGTCTATATAAACCGGAGGGCTAGGTCCGTAGACACATCCTCATAACCATAGTCAGTCTAGACTTTTAGGGTTTAGCCATCATGATGTCATGGTAGATCAACTCTTGTAATACTCCTATTCATCAAGATCAATCAAGCGGGAAGTAGGGTATTACCTCCATAGAGAGGGCCCGAACCTGGGTAAACATTGTGTCCCCTGTCTCCTATTACCATCGACCTTAGACGCACAGTTCGGGACCCCCTACCCGAGATCCACCGGTTTTGACACCGACACCAGGAGCAAGAGAATTAAACCATGTTTTAGCATCACCCTTTAATGAGAATAAAAATAACTTAAGGATATAGTAGTAACGAAATTTTTCCTCACGAGTGAATAGGGTGGCTATATCATTCAATTTAGTAAGATGTGCCACAACATTTTCAGATTCATAGCCATAAAAAGGATTAGACTCAACCAAAGTAATTAACTCAGGATCGACAGAGAAATCATAGTCCTTATCCGAAATACAGATAAATGAAGATGCAAAAGCAGGGTCATATTTCATTCTAGCATTCAAAGACGTTTCTTTCAGCTTAGCTAATAGTTTCTTAAGATCATATATATCTTTGCAAGCAAAATGGTCTCTAGCAGTTTCTTCATCCATAACATAACCCTCAGGTACATCAGGCAATTCATGTCTAGGGGGAGAATCTTCATCATCACTTTCATCAATATTATCTATTTCAATAATTTCATTCTCTCTAACCCTAGCAAGTTGTTCATCAAGAAATTCACCTAATGGCACGGTATTATCAAAGCATAGAAGTAGTTTCATCATAAGAATCATGCATAACAGAAGTGGCATCATCAATAACATGCGACATATCAGAATCAATAATAGTTGTAGGTGTCGCAAATTTACTCATAAAAGAAGGTGAATCAAGTGCAGAGCTAGATGGCAGTTCCTTACCTCCCCTCATAGTTGAGGGAAAAATCTTGGTTCTTTCATCTTTCAAGTTCCTCATAGTGATCAACAGATATAAATCCCAAGTGACTCAAAGAATAGAGCTATGCTCCCCGGCAATGGCGCCAGAAAATAGTCTTGATAACCCACAAGTATAGGGGATCGCAACAGTTTTCGAGGGTAGAGTATTCAACCCAAATTTACTGATTCGACACAAGGGGAGCCAAAGAATATTCTCAAGTATTAGCAGTTGAGTTGTCAATTAAACCACACCTGAAAGACTTAATATCTGCAGCAAAATATTTAGTAGCAAAGTAGTATGGAAGTAACGGTAATGGTGGCAAAAGTAACAGTAGTAGTTTTTGTAGCAATCGTAACAGTGGCAACGGAAAAGTAACTAAGCAAAGATCAGTATGTTAAAAGCTCATAGGCAATGGATAAAGGATGGATAATTATGTCGGATGCGATTCCTCATGCAACAGTTATAACATAGGGTGACACAGAACTAGCTCCAGTTCATCAATGTAATGTAGGCATGTATTCCGTATATAGTCATACGTGCTTATGGAAAAGAACTTGCATGACATCTTTTGTCCTACCCTCCCGTGGTAGCGGGGTCCTATTGGAAACTAAGGGATATTAAGGCCTCCTTTTAATAGAGTATCGGACCAAAGCATTAACACTTAGTGAATACGTGAACTCCTTAAACTACGGTCATCATCGGGAGTGGTCCCGATTATTGTCACTTCGGGGTTGCCGGATCAGAACACATAGTAGGTGACTATTTACTTGCAAGATAGGATCAAGAACTCACATATATTCATGAAAACATAATAGGTTGAGATCTGAAATCATGGCACTCGGGCCCTAGTGACAAGCATTAAGCATAGCAAAGTCATAGCAACATCAATCTTAGAACATAATGGATACTAGGGATCAAACCCTAACAAAACTAACTCGATTACATGGTAAATCTCATCCAACCCATCACCGTCCAGCAAGCCTATGATGAGATTACTCACGCATGGCGGTGAGCATCATGAAATTGGTGATGGAGGATGGTTGATGATGATGATGGCGACGGATTCCCCTCTCCAGAGCCCCGAACGGACTCCAGATCAGCCCTCCCGAGGAAGATTAGGTCTTGACGTATCATTCCATCGAAATTGAGAGATGTTGCCCATGTGAAATTTTAGTTGAACTACACAAGACACTCATTCCAAAAAAATTGTTTTGTGAAGTTCACCGAAAGGTCACAATAGCAACAAGGTGAAATGGATTTCCCTATCTGCACAAAAAGATAGAAAGTAAATAGTTGCTGGTCAATAAGAATATATGAAACATACATGAAATGAAAAGAATCATCTTAATTATGTTCATGGCAATCACGCAAGGATAGTAGAATTTTTAAAACACCAGCGATGCTTCAAGTTACCAGAAGCATTACGATCAACAATGACATTTGTCATATATGGGATTACTTTAATGGTGGCATTGCTTGTTTACCAGATACAGTAAATCAACAACAGCTAAAGAGTTGGTTTAAGGGCATGGGACTACGGGGACACCAGGACACTCAGTAGCTCAAAGGAGCAACTTACTTATCATACTGGGGGAAACATCAGGAGTACCATTTGTAACACAATTTAATTGCATCATATCACTGGAGGCATTAGATTAACAAGAACACTGGTTAGACATGTCCTTAAGGTAACAGTGTGATCGCTTCATTTTACATGCGCCCTTACATTAACAACAACAAAAGGTTGGCATAAGGACATGCGACAGTGGACGTCTCAGCACAATGTACCTACAAGGAGGCATAAAGTGGTGATGCCGAGTTTGTTCATGCTCTGTGAGGGCAGCAAATCTAATCCTGGAGACCTTTTACTATGTGAGGGTAGAAAATCCAATCCTGGAGACCTTTTACTATGTGAGGGCAGCAATTCTAATCCTGGAGACCTTTTACTATGTGAGGGAAACAAATCTAATCTTGGACATACTCTGTTGACTTGTCCACCAGCCGCCACTTTCTATCATTTTTCAACCAGTAATAGATCTATTCCTTATCTAGTTTGTAATGCGTTTTCCCATTATTTCCCTTTTCAACCAATAGACCGGTTGGCTATCCGGTCTCTACTACTTTCACCATATTATTTCCTCTTTGAATCAAGTCCTAGATTCATGCTACTACTTCCCCCCCCTTTCTTCGTTGTTTGAACCAAGTCCTAGATTTGAATGCATGAAGTAGCTTTACCCCTAATAATACTAAAAATTTAGGTGGCTTTGGAAGAGCTGATGGGAGTAGAAAAAGATGCACATGCAGATAGGTGGGGAGCTAGCGCAGTATAGCAAGGCCGCTTTTGAAGAACTTACACCCGAGGGTCATCGGGATGTCGGCGGCGGCAGGTCAGATCTATGCACAATACGACAGGGAGGAAGAAGGGTTGGAGGACGTCCCGAGCCGGCGTTGTGTCAGAGAGAACGGCATGGGCAGAGGATCGAGCCCCTCCAATAGCTGTGGGTTTCCTCCCTCGCTGGCGATGACCGCGTGAATGATGCACCTAGTCCTCTACACACACCAGCTGAAGGGATCTGGCCGGATCTGTGACCAGCGGTGAACAGAGAGAAAATGTCGCTACCGCTATCTTGTTTAGATCTGGAGAGGATGAGAGAATGAAGAGAGCAATGCTAGTAAAGCAAGCGCTCAGGCCCCTGCGTGCATATATAGTGGAGTGATTATCTTTTTCTGTCCACAACAAGCGTGTCAATTTGTGTACATGGCATTAATGGAAAGAAACTCTCTATTTAAGGTTGTTCACTTGTGCTCCCTGGCCCTCCATTAATTGAACAACCCCACGGGTGAATAAACATACATTACTAGTATTTATATAGAACGAACAAGCTTGAACTATTTTCGCATAGTTAAAAGTTGAGGGCAGGGCTTTTTCCGGGCAGTACGCGCGGTAGTTTTCGCGTAGGCAGTTTGAGAGAGAGGCGAGGAGGGTGAGGGAGTAGCGGATTCAACTTACTTACTCCTAGAAAGGTCGGGCTGTGCGATTTGACGGTGCATTACTGCTGGAAAGACTTGTGATATGACTACTCACAAGAGTCATAAATTATTGGCGGTACGACCGGGGTGATTCCCCCCTTCCGTTCCGCACTCTAATCTGGTGCATGACATGTCGACCCGGATGCTGGCTTTCCCACATGTTGGCGAAGTACGTAGTAGTAAGAAGGAGCAAAAAATCATGTGGTATATACTAGTAGTACTACTACTCATGTCGAAGGAGTTTGAACCACGGCAACCTAGTGAACCAGCAGTAGAAAACAATGTGATGATATGGCCATAAAAAACAATGTGCTACAGTCCAGACTGTAGCATGTATAGTACTACACCTCTTTGTTTTGATCCATAAGTTAGAGCTAGTTTGGGTTGAAATAGCCTCAAATTATCCAAATAGGAGGGGTTAGTTTGAGCTAGTTTGCTCTAACCCTGTTAAAAAAACTACCTGGTGGAGAGGTTCTAATTGGGTTAGTTCTCCTCGGGCCCACTAAAAGAGAACTAAAAAATCTCCCCTGCCCACAACAGATCGCTCCCCCCCCCGCATGACTCCTCTCTGTTCCCCATTGTCGGCGTCCTGGGAATGGGGGTCCCCAGACATGCCTGCCTGCTGCCCACGGCGTGGCTGAGCCAGGAGGCCGTACGACCCATCTTTACCAACAAAGCACCCGAGACCCTCGCGAGGTGGAGGACGCAAGACCTCCTCTGGAGTGGCCTAGTTAGGAAGGCTCACAAGGAGCGGAGATATCAAGGCGGGGCAAACCTCACGAGTCTCTCGTGACGTGAGCCGTGACGATCGACACCAGGCAGGTGCCAGCGCGCACAGCATCCTTGTTTCCTCTTTGGTGCAAAGGGGCAAGCGCAGCCATGGAGTACCGAGGCATCAGGAAAAGGTTGCCATTTTGGTGCAACAAGACCAAGACCAAGGACTGCAAGACGGAGGTCATCGTGGAGCCCAGAACAGCGTCACCACCAGAACTTTGTGCAGGCGAAGATTACTTTTGTCAGGATAGCTTGTACTAGTTGTCCCCCTTCACATTAGCCCGCCATTATTGGCTCCCTTCCCGCTCGATATTTGGGAAGAGGACCAGGGCCTCTATAAATAGGACTAGCCACCACAGGGAAAGGGGTGGAGAAAAAGGGAGCAAGAGGGCTCATCGGAGCTTGAGAGAGACCACCTCACACACAAGCTCACCAAGCACAAGAACACCTTAACCTCAGGAGGCCGTTCTGCCCTTGTATTGTTCATCATTAGCCCAAGAGGCAATCCACCACCACCACACTGGAGTAGGGTATTACACCACAATGGTGGCCCGAACCAGTATAAACCCTGTGTCCTTCTGTGTTGTGAGTTCGTCGAGTTCGTCCACAAGATCCTAGCGAGCTAGAGTGTAGATCGGTTGGAGTGAAATACTTCACGCGCACCCTAGTGTTCGAACCTTAAGGGCTTGCCGGAACCCCTACCCCGACATTTGGCGCGCCAGGTAGGGGTGCGCCGGAGCTTTTCTCCATCAACGAACGCCCCGCACCGCTGCACCGTGCTCCCATGACAGGTACCTCGCCACCGACCTCCTCGGCCGGCGCCAGCAGCAGGGGGTCTGGGTACCGAGCCCTAGGCCCCGCTCTCCGGCGGGTGCGGTGGCACGATAGACTCGGCGCTCTTCCTGCTAGCGTACGAGGAGGTCGTCCTCGAAGCCGGAGGTGACGACAAGATCATGGCAAACTTGTTCACCCTGGACCTCGCCAGCGAACCGCGCGCCTGGTTGCTCGGCCTCCCAGGATCAACGGTGACGTCCTGGGGGGAACTCCGCGACCTCTTCACTGCGCGCTACGCGGCACCGGCACACCACGCAGTCACGTCACTGCTGGGTGGCTCCCAAGCACCTCCTTCAGATCGCCACGTCAAGCCTTTCTTCCGCCAGATTGGGGCCGCCTGCAAGTACCCGGGGGCTCCGCCGGGATGGGCCGCGCCAGAAGCCAACCTCACCTTCGACTAGGAAGACCACCCAGGATCCACCGCCGGCTCAGGGATGCTTCCGATGCTCTGCACGCCCACCGTCTGCAACGTGGCCATCACCAAGACCCTCATCGACGGCGGCGCTGGTCTCAACCTGCTCTCCGTGGAAGCTTTCAGCCTTCTTCATGTGCCGCTCGAACGGCTCGGCCTCAGCAAGCCCTTCACAGGGGTGGGCGGTGGAGTTGCTCACCCCTTGGGGCAGATCCGCCTACCTGTCACCTTTGGCACGTGGGATAACTATCGCACCGAGCTGGTGGACTTCGACATCGCCCGCATCGGTCTCCCGTACAATGCCATCCTCGGGTAGCCGGCCCTCACTCAGTTCATGGCTGCAACTCACCTGGCTACAACCTCATGAAGATGCCAGGGAGCAAGGGCGTTCTCACCATCCAAGGGACGCTAAGGAGGCCGTGATGGCGCTCAGGCTCGCCTTCAAGACCGCGGCAGCAGCGCAGCTAGCCGGCGCCGGTGCGCCGGTGGCCAAGGAGGCCGCGCCCACCAAGAAAAAGCAGTTGTTCACCCAAAACAAGGAAGGGACCAAGCAGGTGCCGGTCAATGAGGATGGGTCTTCAGGAGCCACCTTCACCATAGGAGTCGGCCTTAACCTGGGGCAAGAAGAAGCTTTGGTGAGGTTCATGCGCGCGAACAAGGAGATATTCGCGTGGGAGCCCGATCAACTGGTAGGGGTCCCAAGAGAGGTAATCTAGCATCATCTAAAGGTGTGCCCTAACATACGCCCCGTGAAGCAGTAAGCAAGACGACAGTCCACTGAGAAGCAGGCCTTCGTCGTCTAAGTGACACGCAAGCTGGAGGCAGCAGGTACAATCCGGGAAGTTCGATACCCCGAATGGCTGGCGAACCCCGTTGTAGTGCCGAAGAAAGGCGGGAAGGAACGGATGTGCGTCAACTTCACCAACCTAAACAAAGCCTGCCCCCAAGACCCGTTCCCCCTTCCATGCATCGATCAAATCGTCGACTCCTCTGCCGAGTGCGACCTGCTGTGTTTCTTGGATGTGTTCTCTGGATACCATCAGATCAAGATGGCGGTGGACGATGTGGAGAAGACAGCCTTCTTCAAACCATGTGGGGTGTACTACTACACCTGCATGCCTTTCGGCCTTCGCAACACGGGAGCAACCTTTCAGCGGCTGATGCACATCGCCTTGGGGCGGCAGCTCGGTAGGAACACAGAGGCCTACGTTGATGACATAGTGGTTAAATCTCGCGAGGCGAGGACGTTGATTCAAGACTTGGAGGAGACCTTCGAGAGCTTGCGCCAAGTGAACTTCAGGCTTAACCCGGAAAAGTGTGTGTTTGGTGTCCCATCCGGCAAATTGCTAGGGTTTCCCGTATCCCACAGAGGGATCGAGGTGAACCCGGAAAAGATCAAGGCCATCGAAGACATGAGCCCACCACAGACCCTCAAGGAGATGCAAAAACTGGCAGGACGGGTGACCGCGTTAGGGCGTTTCATCTCTAAGCTAGGAGAGCGCGCCTTGCCCTTCTTTAAGCTCATGAAGAAGAAAGGCTCCTTCGAGTGGACCTCGGAGGCCGACCAGGCCTTCCGAGACCTCAAGAATTACCTCACCAGCCCCCCGGTGATGGTGGCACCGCGGCCTCTCGAGCCTCTCTTGCTCTACCTTGCCGCCACCCCATACTCTGCCAGCGCGGCGTTGGTGGCGGTTCGGGAAGAGCGTCAAGATAAGGGTAGATCTGATACAGCACCGGGCCGGAGAGGTGTAGCGAAGCCATCAGCGGCAGAAGACCAAGCTCAGCAGAGCAACATCGCGAAGGCTCCCGAGGGTGGTCAGGTCTCAGGAGACCCATCACCGCAGGATATGCCACAATCTACGCGGGACCTGAGACTCAACGGTGTACCGACCCTCGTCGAGCACCCAGTGTACTTCGTCAGCACTGTACTGCGGGACGCGAGGGCGCGCTACCCCATGCCGCAGAAGCTCCTGCTCACACTTTTGGTGGCCTCACGCAAGCTGCGGCACTACTTCCAGGGGCACCCCATCAAGGTCGTCTCGTCTTACCCATTGGAGAGGATACTTAGGAGCCCAAACTCAGCCGGAAGGGTCGGTGAATGGAACATCGAGCTGCAAGCATTTCAGCTAGAGTTTAGTACCACCAGGGTCATCAAGGGAGCCGCGCTTGCCGCTATTGTGGCAGAATGGACAGATGCGCCAGCTCTTGAGGAAGGAGAAGACTGGTCCACTTCCCCAGGAAGCGAGGCACTAGACGGCTGGGTCATGTATTTTGATGGCGCCTTTGCGCACCAGGGCGTGGGGGCTGGAGCAGTACTCATCTCGCCCACTCAGGACAAGCTTTGCTACACCGTGCAACTCTGCTTTCAGCACGGCGAGAAGGTCTCTAACAATACCGCAGAATACGAGGGCCTCATAGCCGGCCTGAAGGCTGCGGCGGCTACGGGGGTGAGACGCCTTATCGTCAAGGGTGACTCGCAGCTCCTCGTCAACTTCTCCAACAAAGTGTACGAGCCAAAGGACGAGCACATGGAGGCCAACCTTGCAAAGGTGCGCAAAATGGAAAAGCAGTTCGCAGGCTTGGAGCTGCAGCACATGCCCTGGGGCACCAACAAGGAAGCCGACAACATCACCTAGAGAGCATCCAAGCGGCAACCGCAGGAGCCCGGCGTCTTCGAAGAGTGGCTCTTCAGGACGTTAGCTACGCCGCCTCTTTCAAGCACGACTCAGCCTCGGGAAGAGCTCCCTCAGCCCCCGGCCTCGGGAGCCCCAGATTGCGGCCCAAGCTCAGGAGCTCGGCTGCTCTTGGCGCTCGAGCCCCAGGAGGAGTGCTGGACCAAGGAGCTTAGGGAGTACCTGACGCATGGGACACTGCCGGAGAAAGAAGAGGACGTGGAGCGTGTGTCCCGACAGGCCACGACATATTGCATTCAAGACGGCGAGTTGTACAGGAAACGACCGAACGACGTCACGCTGCGCTGCATCTCCAGTGATCAAGGGAGGGAGCTGCTGACTGACATACACGGCGGGGACTGTGGACATCACTCATCATCACGGACCCTCGTCGGCAAGGCCTTCCACAACGAATTCTATTGTCCTACATCACTTAACGATGCAGCCGAGCTGGTGAAGTCGTGCGAAGCTTGCCAATTCCACGCCAAGCATATCCATCAGCCTCCTCAGGGCCTCCAAACCATCCCGCTCACGTGGCTATTCACGGTCTGGGGGCTAGACATCCTAGGCCCGTTCCCACAAGCGTCAGGGGGTTACCGCTATCTCTACGTCGCAATCGATAAGTTCACTAAGTGGGCAGAGGTGGAAGCCGCCTGAACAATCCCAGCCGGATCTGCTGTCAAGTTCATCAAGGGCCTCGTGAGCCTCTTCGGGGTCCCCAACTGCATCATCATAGATAACGCCTTGCAGTTCACTAGTAACCTCTTTAAAACCTACTGTGCTAACCTTGGAACGCAGATTTGCTACACTTCGGTAGCCCACCCCAGGAGCAATGGCCAGGCCGAGTGTGCCAACGCGGAGGTCCTAAGGGGCCTCAAGACCAGGACCTTGAAGAAGCTGGAGGCCTGCGACAGGGGCTGGCACGACGAGCTCTAGTCCGTGATGTGGTCCATCCGCACCACCACTACCAAGCCAACGGGCGAGACTCCGTTCTTCCTGGTCTACGGAGTTGAAGCAGTCCTCCCCCACGAGGTCAGGCATCGCCCCGCACGGGTCCTAGCATTCGACGAAATGCAGCAGGATGCCATGAAGGGGATGGATCTTGTGCTAGGGGAGGAACGACATCACAAAGCTGCATTAAGGGCGGCAAGGTACCAGCAAGCTCTGCGGTGCTACCACTGCCGCAACATTCGCTCCAGGACGCTCGAGACGGGTGACCTGGTCCTGAGGCGGGTCCTCTCTAGGGAAGGCTTGCACAATCTCTCACCTATGTGGGAGGGCCCATTCAGGGTCGTTCACATCGCCAGGCCTGGCGCCGTGCGCTTGGAGACGCAAGAGGGGACACCCATCCAAAACGCCTAGAATATCCAGCACCTCCGGAAGTTCTACCCATGAAGCAAGGCCCAGAGCCTGAGAAGCAAGGCCCAGAGCCAGAGAAGCAAGGCCCAGAGCCTGAGAAGCAAGTCCCAGAGCCTGAGAAGCAAGGCCCAAAGCCTGTGAAACAAGGACCAGTGCCTATGAAGCAAGGCCCATAGCCTGTGAAGCTAGGCCCGGTGCCTGGGAAGAATCAGCGACCGAGACACTCTCACGTAATAATGAGTTGGGGCTGTACACGCCCCGGAGTGTCAGGAGCACCGGCCTCAGGCCCTGGGGCTCCCTCCCACACCTAGTGGACAGCACTTAGCTCCGCGCAGGTGAGAAGACTCAAAGACTAGATTAGGTGCCGGACGCAGCTTTTCATTTGCTTTCCGTAGTTGGCTTGCTTTTCCTTAATCGAGTTTGCCTTTGTCGTTCCTTGCTAATTTGGTTCCTTCGCCTTTTACCGCGTCTTTCGGCTCTAGTTTATCCGTGATCTCTCTCTCTCATACCTCGCGAGGGGGCTAGGCAGGTGCCCTCGCGAGCTTTTCCTTCTCTTTGTCTTCTCGCGAGTCACCCTCATTCGAGCCTGGAAGATGGCGCAACTCTCCTCAATCCGTGCCCCTCGGGTACCGCGATGCAAAGCGCCAAGTCAAGGTTCGGGTGAACGGCAAAATCCTCTAGCGCACCCCCTAACAAATTCTTGCAGTTCCTGAGCAAACGTAGATATCTCGTGAAGGAAGGGGCGTCCCAAACACGCCAGGTTAGGTTATCTCTTTGCAAAATAACATCATGGCATGGGAATAACTCGCACGTTGCACTAACTGAGGGAGTCCTGGATTAGGGGGTATCCGGACAGCCGTACTATAACCTCTGGCCGGATTGTTGGACTATGAAGATACAAGATTGAAGACTTCGTCCGTGTCCGGATGGGACTCTCCTTGGCATGGAAGGCAAGCTTGGCAATACGGATATGTAGATCTCCTTCCTTGTAACTGGCTCTGTGTAATCCTAGCCCCCTCCGGTGTCTATATAAACCGGAGGGTTTAGTCCGTAGGACACAATCACAACAATCATACCATAGGCTAGCTTCTAGGGTTTAGCCTCTCTGATCTCGTGGTAGATCTACTCTTGTACTACCCATATCATCAATATTAATCAAGCAGGAGTAGGGTTTTACCTCCATCGAGAGGGCCCGAACCTGGGTAAAAACATCGCGTCCCTTGTCTCCTGTTACCATCCGCCTAGACGCATAGTTCGGGACCCCCTACCCGAGATCCGCCGGTTTTGACACCGACATTGGTGCTTTCATTGAGAGTTCCACTATGCCGTCGCCAGAAGGAAGGATGTCTCGTCTCGTCTTTAAAGATGATACTACTGTTAGGGGAGCTTTGGCTGTCGGCCAAACTCTCCGGCTAGGTGGTTTCATCATGACCGCCTGTTCGGCCACCGCGCCGACGATGACTTCTTGGGTCATCGAAAACAGCCTCCACGTCAAATCGGCACTCGTCGAACATATGGATCCAATGGAGCTCGCTTCCTTAAACAAGCTCTTGGATCGCATCGCCGCCTTGGGAGTCGCTACGGACTATGATCGGATTGTGCTTAAACCAGATCAAAGGGAGATTAACTCTCCACCGGTCACCCATCATATTGCAGTGGCGGAGGAACAATGTGGCGACCTTTCCTCTATCTTGAGGACCAACTATGTCCAGATTCCCGAGTTCTCTGAGCCGGATGCCCGTTCGCCGCAGGACAACATCCAATCCCTGAACTTAGAGTCAGGCAGCGGGCCAGGATTATCGGGTAACACCCCGGAACCGGAACTTCCAGAATCGGAAACTCCTCGGCCCCTGGATCCCAGATCGGGTAAGGGTTCAGATTCAATTCCACCCACCCACCCAAACATAAGCGATCTTTCCCACATTAGGCAAGATCCCCAGGAAACAGTACATCACTATTGGGCCAGATTCCTCCTTGCGATGAACAAGGTTAAGGACTGTCGCGAGGAAGACGCAATCCTATTTTTCTGCAATAATTGCACGAACAAGGGAATCCTTAACGCCATAAATCACCGTGAGATAACACGCTTCGCTAACTTGGCGTCCATAGTATGAAAGTACTGTGCGATGGAAAGTGCCTGGAAAACCGAAACAAACTTTTGGGATAATCCGGCCCTGAATACAAACCCAGTCCGAAATAAAAGGGTGCATTATCACAATACACCCGGGTCAACTACCAGAAAGCAAAAACCCTCTACAGGGCATGGAACTGTACTAGAGGGATGGCTCAACGGACCCTGCAAAATTCATAGTACAGAAGGCGCCACACCAACACATAGCCTTATAGCATGTTGGATACTCCGGCAGGTAGCCAAAAGTGGCGAGGATCTTCTCATCCGAGAGGCCACAGAGCACCATCCCAGGGATAACAATACGGTATTATCAGTCTTTGAGACCTTCGCATCAAATAATAGGCGAAAGAGAACGCTCCGCAGCCTTGCCGGAATCTACCATGTGGCAACAATAAATCCATGGAGTGACACAACTAGTACCTACAATGCCAGTGATGAACCTAAGTTCCGAACAGCCCGAGCACCAGCTGCATTGGTCCTCAGTCCAATTGTGGACGGCTTTCGACTCACCAAGGTGCTCATGGATGGCGGTAGCGGATTAAACCTCATCTATGAGGAAACCCTTCAAAAAATTGAAATAGACTGGAATTGCATCGAGCGAAGCAGCACAACCTTTAGAGGAATAATCCCCAGTCGAGAAGCGCGCTGTACAGGCAAAATCACACTAGATGTGGTGTTCGGCACGCCGGAGAATTACAGGTCCGGAGAGATTACGTTCCAAGTGGCCCCGTTGAATAGCGGATACCACGCCCTTCTAGGGCGGGAGGTGTTCACACTCTTCCAAGCCATACCCCATTACGGGTACATGAAGCTCAAAATGCTCGGGCCCAACAGAATCATCACTCTCGCTAGCGATCCGGATATAGCACTCCGCGCCAAAAACAAGACAGCCGCATTGGCCCTCGAGGCATTATCCGAAGCCCTCGCGGCCGAGGAACTGACTGCGCTGTGCTCCATAGTGGATAGGGACGACGTGATACTTGATAAGAGATCCAAGTCTACCTCCTTTAAACCAGCGGATGAAATAGTCAACATCCAAGTCCATCCAACGGACCCTACAAAAACAGCCACTATCAGGGCATGGTTAAGTCCCGCCGTGGACGCCGCACTACGAGATTTCCTGTGCGAGAATTGGGACATATTCGCCTGGCATCCCATAGATATGCCAGGAATCACACGTAGGCTAGCCGAGCACAGCCTCAATATCCTAAAAGGATTCAAGCCGGTCAAGCAGGATCTTCGGCGTTTCTCTGAACCTAAGAGACAAGCTGTGGGAGAGGAACTAGCCAAGTTATTGGAGGCCGAACTCATTAGAGAAATAAAACACCCGGACTGGCTAGCAAACCTGGTGATGGTACCAAAGAACGATAAATCCTGGCATCTGTGCATCAATTTCAAGGACCTCAACAAGGCCTGCCCAAAGGATCCCTTCCCTCTCCCCCGCATCGATCAAATTATCGATGCTACCGCAGGACACAACTCATTGTGTTTCCTTGACGCATACTCCGGCTACCACCAAATTAAGATGGTGGAGCCCGACCAAGCCACAACGACAGTCATCACACCATACGGCCCCTTCTGCTTCAACACAATGCCCTTTGGGCTCAAAAACGCCGGCGCAACATATCAGCGCATGATTCAGACATGTCTGGCAAACCAGATCGGCAAAACAGTGGAGGCATACGTAGATGAAGTGGTCATCAAAACCAAGCATGTCGACTCTCTAGTAGACGACTTGAGACTCACATTCGATAACCTCCGAACATATGACATCAAGGTCAACCCGGAAAAATGCGTTTTCGGCGTGCCTGCCGGAAAGCTCCTGGGCTTCATTGTATCCGGCAGAGGAATTGAAGCAAATCCGGCCAAGATCTGAGTTCTCTCATAGTTGGATATCTCAACACACCTGAAACAAATCCAGAAATTAACCGGATGCGTGGCAGCTCTAAGCCGCTTTATCTCTCGCCTGGGAGAAAAGGCATTACCCCTTTATCGCCTCCTACGGCGCACCGAACACTTCGAGTGGACGGATGCCGCCATAGCCAGATTGGAAGAAATAAAAGCCATATTAGCAACCAACCTAGTCCTGGCCGCGCCAAACATTGGCGAACCAATGCTGTTATACATTGCGGCAACCCATCAAGTTGTGAGTGCAGTGCTCGTCGTCGAACGAGAAACGGACGGACATAGATTCCCCCTTCAAAAGCCGGTCTACTATGTATCCACTTTCCTTACTCCATGCAAGTCATGGTACCCGCATTATCAAAAGATAGCATACGCGGTATTCATGGCATCCCGGAAACTGCGACACTACTTTCAAGAGCGTTCGATAAAAGTAGCCTCAGAAGTGCCACTTAATGATATTATAAACAAACGCGACGCCACGGGCCGGATTGCCAAATGGGCCATTGAGCTCCTCCCGTTCGACATAACTTACAAGCCGCGGCGAGCCATTAATTCACAAGTACTGGCCGACTTTGTCGCCGAATGGAAAGAAGCCGAACTCCCTAAAGAGTACGGCGCGTATTCCAACTGGATCATGCACTTCGACAGCTCCAAAATGTTGGCTGGTCTAGGGGCAGGCGTCGTTTTGACGTCCCCAACCGGAGATACAGTTCAATACATACTCCATATAATGTATACGGACTCCAACAACGCAGCCGAATATGAGGCCCTTTTACATGGTCTGTGGATGGCAGTATCCGTGGGCATTCAACGCCTTGAGGTGCGGGGGGATTCGAACCTCGCAATATCCCAAATAAATGGAGACTTTTATGCCAAGGATCCGAAAATGGCAGCCTATCGCAATGCCGCCCTAAAAATGTCAGCTCGGTTCAAGGGGCTCGAATTTCACCATGTAGCCCGGGAAAACAATCAGGCGGCAGATGTCCTCGCACGCATTGGTGCAAAACGCGATGCGGTCCCCCCAACATCTTTTTGGAGAGGGTGTTCAAGCCATCCGTTTTATGGGAAGGGGAACCCAACAATAACAGCCCGGACACTCTGACATAATCGGAGGCTCTACCACCGAAATAACATCTTCAGCCCACGTTATAATGGCCGTCATCGCCCCGTGGACAGAACCATTCCTGGCCTACCTAACTAGGCAGGAACTCCCCGAGGACCAAAATGAGGCACGCTGCATAGTGCGAAGATCTAAAGCCTATAAGGTCCATGAGGGAGAGCTTTATAAGAAAAGCACCACCGGAATCCTTCAAAGGTGCATCTCCGAAGAGGAAGGGCGGAAGCTTCTGGCTGAAATTCATGCTGGACTCGGAGGCTACCATGCTGCAACCCGGGCCCTTGTAAGCAAGGCCTTCCGTACAGGTTTTTATTGGCCGACGGCCCGGGCAGACGCTCAGGACTTAGTCCAACGCTGCATTGGTTGCCAGCTTTTTGCAAACCAAAGCCATATGCCACCCACCGCCCTCCAAACAATCCCCATTACCTGGCCCTTCGCGGTCTGGGGGCTCGACATGGTTGGACCCCTTAAAGGGAGAACCCACAAGAGGAAATACTTGCTGGTCATGGTGGATAAATTCACCAAATGGATAGAAGCCAAACCTGTTAAAACGGCCGAATCCGTACCGGTGATAGACTTTATATCCGGGGTTGTACACCGTTATGGCGTCCCCCACAGCATCATCACAGATAATGACATGAACTTCACGGCCGACGAGGTAAAACTCTGGTGCAAAAACATGGCATCAAGCTCGATTATGCTTCCGTCTATCACCCACAAACTAACGGTCAAGTCGAGCGAGTAAATGGTTTTATCATGAGCGGCATCAATCCCAGACTAGTGCGGTCCCTAAAGGAATCTAACACGCACTGGGTGGAGGAGCTCGGCTCCGTACTCTGGGGGCTGCGGACCACGCCGAATCGCACTACCGGATATACACCATTCTTTATGGTATACGGTGCAGAGGCGGTTCTGCCCTGTGACATAATTCATGACTCACCTCGAGTGCGCATGTACGAAGAAAGAGAAGCCAATCTCGATCGGCAGGACAGTTTGGACGCCCTAGAGGAGGAGCGTGACGTGGCAAAAGCCCATTCCGCATTCTATCAACAGCAGGCTCGAAGATACCAAAGCAGAGAAGTACGGGCCAACACTTATAATGTTGGCGAGTTAGTTCTATGCCTGTCGGAGAAGAAAAAGGACAAACTCAAGCCCAAATGGGGGGGTCCCTTCATTATTGACCAAATTCTGACTGGTGAAGCATACCGTCTGCGGGATGCATCGGATAATCGACTCGAGCTGTACCCATGGAATGCAGCCACACTCCGAAGATTCTACGCCTAGCGCCGGACTCTGTGTTCGTCTCCTTCCTCTTTCCACTTTTTACTATCTGTCTTTTCTTTCTCTCCTTCTCCCCTCTTTTCTCTCACAGCCTTTAAGGGCCAATTTGTGCCCTATTTGCACACAATGGACGCGCTATCTGCGCTCATTATACCTGGGGGCTTCTCTCACAGAAGCTTATTTATCTATACGGGCTTCATGCCCAGCACATGTGTCATTCTTCCGCATATACCTTTTATTCACCATTATATGCATCGATATGACTTAAGTTTTGGCCAAGATGGGTTGCCTGGCTCTTGTATTTATGCCCTACGTTCCCGTTAATTCGGCTAGGGCATAAGGGGAGCACCTCTGCGATTGTTACTGCCGGGTTAGCCGGATGTGTACCTCAAACTGGGTGAAGCCGAAAGCTAGCGTTCTTAAGGGAATATTCGGTCGGTGAACAAAATATGATTTTTTACTTATTTATATATGTGCCCCCAGATGCTTTTTTCCACGTCTCTTTTCGCAGTCCGACATGCACTTTAGGGCATGCGAACCCAGGGAAAGGAACCCCTAACGGAACTATTCTCCCTGGAAGATGTTTCTTACTAACCATGTAATATAACATAACTAGTTGGGCACTTGTCTGTTCAAGCACTAATGACCCCTATGCCTGGTTTCCATGCATGCCCCGGCTCTTACATAACCGAGAGGGTATTCGGATACACTCTGGACTATCGGGTCCCGAGGTTGAAGCGGAAAGGTCTGCCATGACGAATGATCTACAATCCGGCTAGAAGGCATTATACATGTCAATTTAATTACATAGTCAATTTGTCTGGTTACATTCATCTTCTATACCATCCAACAAGCTTACTAGTCTACAGTCCTATTGGGAATACTTTGCGGCCAATTCTACTTGCCCGCACACTAAGCTCACGGGGATCTCTTTCCCATCGGGCCCCATAGGTCCGACCTCGGCCATGTGGTTTGGGTCAGCCTTGGTATACCGTGTCTTCACCATGGCCCAGGCTTCCCTAGCACCTTGACGGCAGGCCGATATCTTCCATAATCGGAAGCGCCGCCGCGCTCCCTTAAGCTTCTCCACAAGCTCTCCAAGACCTTCAGGCAGGGAGTTGGATGGCCATAAGGCCCCGGCAACACCTCGCATCACCTGCCGAACTCGTTCGTGCAGTTGCGACAGCTCTGGTAGAAGATCACCCGCAGACCCGGGCATCTCATCTGCGGCACGACCCGTCAGCATACCTACAGATATAACTCTGTTAGCAGGCTTCTTCGTCAAACTCTTTTTAACAAGTTCGTTCAAGCACTTACTGAAAATGCCGCGTCGAAGCCGCTGATTCTCCTTCACAGAGTCCGACAGTTGGGCACGAACGTCCTTCAGTTCCACGCCAAGCTGGGTGTTGGCATCCTGGAGATTATTTTTCTCCTGCCGAACCCTCATAAGCACGCTCTCGCCGGCATTTAGCCGGCGTAAGAGATGTTGCTCATCCGGATTTCCTCCGGCATCATCTGCAATATTTGTTGTCAGATGTGCACATATGCCGCACTATATACGATATCTATCATTTTAAATATGTGTTACCATAGGGGGTCTTCTTGGACTTCTCTTCGGCGGCCAGTGCGGCCTGAAGTTGGGCCTTACACTCTTCAAGCTCATGGGACAATTGGGTATTCTTTTCTGTAAGAACCTGCATAACAAATGATCCTTAAATCAGTTATTCTAACTGTTTCAAGGCTCAGGGGCTACTACTATATATAATCATCAAATTCTCTCACCCGTATATCCTATACATATTGGTCCGTGGCTCTGGCTAGACCATTCTGAGCAGCACGAAGGTACGCGTCTCCCGAGTTGAAGGCGTCAAATGCCTCTTGGGAGAAACAAGCGTCACGGAGAACGGCTCGGCGACGCCTGTGGTTCATGGCGCTCTCCACCTCGGAATTTGTGGCAGACATTCTATCCACATCCTCTGTCGGAGGAGCATCCGGCGTGCGCCTCGTATTCGCTCCCGCTTCCGGGTCCGGCCTTGGAGCCTGACTGGTGGAGGAATGATTGGTGACCTCTCCAGATAAAGTATGGCGAGCGTTCTTCTTCCTAAGAAAAGCACGAGCGTTAGTATGCCTTTAAAAATGATACCATGGAGTGAGGTGGCGTGCCATACCGCTGCGTCGGTGTCTCAATCCGGACTGCATTTCTTTTTGTCCTGCCCGGCCTCGCAGCTCCTTGCTGGCTAGTCGCTGCGGGCTCGGCATGACGTCCCGAGGGCCTCCCCTGTAAAACACCATTGGTATATGGTAAGCAAAGTGCACAAGGATGAATCCTTTTCAAAATGTTGGGACTTTGGTCTCAGTTACCTGCAAAGCTGGGAGCAGCCCAGGGTAATCGGCCGTAATGGCCACCAAGGCCTCGTCACTGCTTAATTGGTAAAACACCCTATCAATTAGTTCCACGGATATGTCCGGATCCTCTTGGGAGGCCGGGTCGAGGGATCGCTCCGGATCCTCTGGTTGTGGAGGCAAGCTGTTGATCTCCCTTACAGCCTTACGCAGCTCCTACATTGAAATCGCAAGGTAAAATACTTAACTATGGGAATATGGGAACAGATGGACATGAAAGGTGTTGACTTACCCAGCTCGGAGGATTATACATAGAAAATCCGCCCTATGGATTAATGCGGAGGAATTCCTCCTCTTCTCCCTTGTACAAATCGGACAAGATTTTTGCTAGAGTAGCGGTCAAGTCCGGCCCCTTGCGGCTGCAGCGGGTGGCGTCATCCTCCCCGTTGAAATCCCACATGGGGTGGCCTCTATATTGAAGCGGCTGCACCCCCCGCATAATGCACATTGCCATGACTTCGATCATGGTCAGTCCGGATTGAGCCAACAACTTTATCCGGCTCATCAGGTAAAGGACGTCTTCGTCATCTTCTTCCTAGGGGCTCCGTGGGTGCCAGCTCAGGCGTTTCTTCAAAGGAGCATTATCGAACTCAGGAAGGCTGATACGAATAGGATCCGGAAGGGGGACATCTTCTATATAAAACCACTCTGAAGGCCAGTCTTTGGACTCCTTCTTTGGGGTTCCGGATAGATATCCGGTCCTGGTGATGCACCATACTTCGGTTCCGCCCACTTGATATATTGACCCCCTCTGAGAACGGGGCACAAGGCAGAACAACTTCTTCCACAGTGTGAAATGAGCCTCGCAACCCAAAAACAGCTCGCAAAGGGCTATGTAGCCCATGATATGTAGTACGGATGCATGGGTAAGGCTGTGCAACTGGAGGCCGTAGAACTCCAGGAGCCCCCGGAGAAACGGATGAATTGGAAATCCGAGTCCTCTTATCAAATAGGGGACGAGGAATACCCGCTCTCCCTTAGAAGGATTGGGAAAGCTCTCCGCTTGCTCTCCGCCATTGTAGGTGGCGAGCCCGGCTTGAACCGGGACCATATACGCTGGGGGGAGAAATCCCTGGGTCTAAAGCTTCACCAGTTGGCTGTGCGGGACGGAAATCCTCTCCCAATCTCCAGGCTTGGGGCTGGGGGAACGAGAGGAGGAGCTGCGTCGATCGGCCATGATGGAATGGATTTCTTTCAGGTGCGCTCCGATGAATGCTCGCTAAGGGAGGATGGTGTGGTTTGGATCTGAATCCCCGTCTCTTTAATAGACAGCTCATTTGCACAGCTAGGGGGGTAAATGTAAAAACACCATGGCTCTTCATATTCGCTTGACACGTGGAAAGTGGCCATTATTGGGCGTAGAAGCCAAGGAGCGCAGCATTTACGAGAAGCCGGACACTATTTAACAGGTATTCAGGAATTGGAGAAGAACCCGCCTTGCAATGCCGAAGAGAATCTACGTGCCGGACTCATCGTCATTAAAGCCTGGTTCGGGGGCTACTGAGGGAGTCCTGGAATAGGGGGTATCCGGACAGCCGAACTATAACCTTTGGCCAGACTGTTGGACTATGAAGATACAAGATTGAAGACTTCGTCCCGTGTCCGGATGGGACTCTCCTTGGCGTGGAAGGCAAGCTTGGCAATACGGATATGTAGATCTCCTTCCTTCTAACCGACTCTGTGTAACCCTAGCCCCCTCCGGTGTCTATATAAACCGGAGGGTTCAGTCTGTAGGACACAATCAGAACAATCATACCATAGGCTAGCTTCTAGGGTTTAGCCTCTCTGATCTCGTGGTAGATATAATCTTGTACTACCCATATCATCAATATTAATCAAGCAGGAGTAGGGTTTTACCTCCATCGAGAGGGCCCGAACCTGGGTAAAAATATCATGTCCCTTGTCTCCTGTTACCATCCGCCTAGACGCACAGTTCGGGACCCCCTACCTGAGATCCGCCGGTTTTGACACAGACACTAACCAAGAAGCATAGTTTGATACACGCCCCTTTGGGCCCATACTGGTTTCATTTTCTGGTGCATGGAAAGAAAGGAAAAAACCAAACAAAGCGGTGTTTCAACAATCTGCGGGGGCAGGCCCTGCGACGCCCAAGCCTAGCCGGACTCCTCCTCGCGCTTCACGGAGGCGCGGCAACGAGATGACCCGTTGCCTCCTTCGAAGCGAGCGTGGCGGCGCGGCGGCTAATCGTGTCCACTACTGCTGGAGCTGTCGCAGGAGGGAGAGCCGCCGTAGCTGGAGGAGATGCAGTCGCCGCTGAGGGCAAGCTCGCCCTCAACCTCATCACGACCGTCGCCAAGGCCAAGCACCCCCTCGCCGTCGTTCGTCTCGGGGAAGCACCCGGCACGGTGGCCATCTACCCCGAACACCCTCACGAAGAGGGTCGACCTGCCGTCATACTTGAAGTGGAGCGTGCACCACCTGCCCAGGCCACGCACACGGGCGAATGTCTACCAGCCGCGGGCCAGGCCTATGTTGCCCGTGGCAGAAGTCTCGACCACGACCTAGGAAGCCTTGCTGCAGCAACCATCCGCCTGCAACCAGAGCCCCCTGGACCAGGGGCCGGCAGCTCAGCGACAAAGAAGCGCGGAAGCTGGAGCCAGTTGCTGGCCGGGTTTCCTGACCAAACAACGAACTCCGGTGATGCCTCCCCTGAATGGAAGCGCGGGCGGGGAGGCCTCGCCACCATCGCGCCCCTCCCCCCGTCGACTGGACCGCCACGATTGGGACGGACACCTCTGCATGCTGTGGCGCCGCATCGACGGTGGGCCACGGCGGGGGTCGCAGCGTGCTTGCGCGGGCGGCCGCGACCACGCTTGGGCAACGGGGAACCAGGGCCCTCGCGATGGGCTTTACTCTTCTCGGCGGCAGAGAACTTCCTTTGAGGCGCCATCGGAGGCACTTCAAGCAATTGAGCAAGAAGGAGGAAGCAAGCAAGGAAGATATGGGCAATGGGGGCTCCGCGCCCCCTCCCCATTTATAGCAAGAGAAGGCCAACCGGCGTATCCCACGATCACAGGTAACGATGGTTTCCCTTGCATGTCGCAGGGACTTGTCCAGTCGTGCAGTCGCCGAAGCAGCATGGGAAGTGGAGACGCCCACGTCCAATCAACCGCCATGCGTCAGCCGAGGCCGCAGGCCTTGGGGGCCCGCGGCGCTTCGAGCTTGACCTTGGCTTCACCGCGAAGCCAAGCCCGCGTGCACCTTGGGCCCGGGGGCTACTGTCGGCGTCCTGGGAACGGAGGTCCCCAGACTTGCCTGCCTGCGGCCTGGGGCGTGGCTGAGCCAGCAGGTCGTACAGCCCATCTTCACCAACAAAGCACCCGAGACCCTCGCGAGGGGCCAAGCCTCGCGAGGCGGACGACGCAAGACCTCCTCTGGAGTGGCCTAGTTAGGCAGGCTCACGAGGAGCGGAGATATCAAGGCGGGGCAAACCTCACGAGGCTCTCGTGACGTGACCCGTGACGATCGACACTAGGCGGGCGCCAGCGCGCACAACGTCCTTGTTTCCTCTTTGGTGCAAAGGGGCCAAGCGCAGCCGCGGAGTACCGAGGCATCAGGCAAAGGTTGCCATTTCGGTGCAACAAGACCAAGACCAAGGACTGCAAGACGGAGGTCATCGTGGAGCCCAAAACAGCGTCACCACCAGAACTTTGTGCAGGCGAAGACTACTTTTGTCAGGATAGCTTATACTAGCTGCCCCCCTTCAAATTAGCCGGCCATTGTTGGTTCCCTTCCCACTCGATATTTGGGAAGAGGACCATGGCCTCTATAAATAGGACTAGCCACCACAGTGAAAGGGTTGGAGAAAAAGGGAGCGGGAGGGCTCATCGGAGCTTGAGAGAGACCACCTCACACACAAGCTCACCAAGCACAAGAACGCCTTAACCTCAGGAGGCCGTTCTGCCCTTGTATTGTTCATCATTAGCCCAAGAGGCGATCCACCACCACCACACTAGAGTTGGGTATTACACCACAATGGTGGCCCGAACTAGTATAAACCCTGTGTCCTTCTGGGTTGTGAGTTCGTCGAGTTCGTCCGCAAGATCCTAGCGTGCTAGAGCGTAGATCAGTTGGAGGGAAAGACTTCGCGCGCACCCCAGTGTTTGAACCTTAAGGGTTTGCCGGAACCCCAACCCCTACACCGATCAGGCCGCCTACCCAAGCACCGCTCCGCCGCTCGCCCTCTCTCTCCTCCAGCTGCCCTCTCCCTCCGGCCTCCGCCGCCCTCCTCCGGCCACCCTCTCCCTCCGGCCTTCGAAGCTCGCCCTGATCCCCCTTCATTGGTCATTTTCCCTCTGTCGTGCGCGGCGGCGGCGCATCTACCAGGGAGGTTGCGATAGGGTGAGTTTGTTCGTTCCTTCTCTGTGTCAGAACCTTATCATTGATCTTGCTCGCTCTAGCGCTAATTCTGATTTGGAAAAGTAGATCTTGATTAAACTTGATATAGATTTTTGGTGCATGCATGGAATTGTTTAATGCTTCTTAAGGAGGTAGTAAATCTTTCTAGAGGCCCAAAGATTTAGTTCACCTTTCAAGGTATTTTTAGTTTCAGGCTTGCAATATTTCTAGAGGCCCAAAGAATCAGTTCACCTTTCTAGGTATTTTTAGTTCTAGGCTTGCATTATTTCTAGAGGCCCAAAGATTCAGTTCACCTTTTTAGGTATTTCAGTTTCAGGCTTGCATTACTTCTAGAGGCCCAAAGATTCAATTCACCTTTCTAGGTATTTCTATTCCAAGCTTTCATTATTTCCAGAGGCCCAAAGATTCAGTTCGCAGTTGTCGGCAAGTGGCCCTGCTACCCATGTCGGTGTCGACCTCAACTTGCAAGCACCGGCGTCGGAGGGCTTCCCGGGGCTTGGGCTCTACAGAGCCTTCCTCCAGAGCGATGATGACGAGTTCCTCCCTGGGTGCATGAGGGGCTCCGGGCTCCATCCCTATCATGAATGGCTTCCATGATGAGTTAGCTCATGCTTTGTTTCATGGAGTGTATTGTTTTTTGTGAAGCTTGATTGAGGACTTGTATGTTTAAGTGGGGTATCTCATTTGTATGGAAAAAGTAAAATTTATCATGTTTTGCATGCTTGATTTGTAAAGATGGTTCGTTTATGTCAATTGTGAGTGGGAGGTGGCCACACAAGAGCCGGCCACACCAAATCCGGCAGGAAATAGGGTCCAAAGTAGTCAAATGATTGAGAAAGAAAATTTATTGTCAATCTAACCCTGCCATCCATACACCTCTTTGGTTTATAATTAGTTTAGGGTTAGAAACTAACTGTAACCTCTAACTGAGTTAGAGTTCTCCTCGTCTCGGTTCATCACCATCATACTTTCCCCATTCCTGTGTTTTCAGTATCCTGCGAATGAAAGAGGCCCTTAGACTGGTTTAGGTCCGGTAGTTTTCTATAAACGTGTTATGTCCAAAATTTAATGAACGTGCTCCGATTTCTACGAAAATAATCCGGTTTCATGCAGTAATTCATTCAATTATTTATTCTTCTGTGGGGGGTTTGCATGTAATTCATGAGGTCTGAAATGTAAAGTACCCTGGCATATGCTTCGGGTCGTGCATGCATTACAACCCAGATGCTCTACGTCCCACATGTTGGCGAAAGGGAGCACGTGGAAATAGCCTAGGAGTACATATAGCTATAGGAGGATAAATGCGTGAAAAAATATGTATGGTGAAGCGTAGCTGCGGTTCGAAATGGAGACCTAAATTGATGGCAGGTAAATGTCGCACGCAACCAACTAGTGGTAGTACTAGACGTACGACTACTTTTTCCCTCAAAAAAAGATGTACGAGTGCTCAGTACTCCTATTCTATCAACACGAGTCCCATCTGACAACAGCGTCCGTGCTACAGCTAGCTCTTCTCCCTTGTTTCTCTCTTCTAATTCTAAACTCAGCCGACGCCCGGTGGGCGGGTGAGGGAGTCCTGGATTAAGGGGTCCTCGAGCATCAGGCCTATTATCTATGGGCCGGACTGATGGGCTATGAAGATATGAAGACCGTAGACTGTACCCGTGTCCGAATGGGGCTCTCCTTGGTGTGGAAGGCAAGCTTGGCAAACGACTTTGAAAATTCCATCTTATGTAACCGACTGTGTGTAACCCTAGATCCCTCTGGTGTCTATATAAACCAGAGGGTATAGTCCGGAAAGGATATACTCAATACCGTAGTCATACATGCTAGACTTCTAGGGTTTAGCCATTACGATCTCGTGGTAGATCAACTCTTGTAATACTCATACTCATCAATATCAATCAAGCATGACGTAGGGTATTACCTCCATAGAGAGGGCCCGAACCCGGGTAAACATCGTGTCCCCTGTCTCCTGTTACCGTCAACCTTAGACGCACAGTTCGGGACCCCCTACCCGAGATCTGCCGGTTTTGACACCGACATTGATGCTTTCATTGAGAGTTCCGCTGTGCTGTCGCTGAAAGGTTTGATGGCCTCTTCAATCGTCAATAATGACGCTGTCTGCAGATAAACCTTCCTCCCCAGACAGATCTTCGTGTTCGGCGGCTTCGCACTGCGGGCCAACTCATTTGGCCATCTGGAGCAGATCGAAAGCTACGCCCCTGGACACCAGGTCAGATTCGGGAGCTTGAACTATGTCACGGACATCTATGGAGACTTGATCTTTGCCGGATTCGATACCGTGGTGGCCGCTCCTGATCACCCCGATGATCGTGACCTAAATCTGTCATCAGGCCGCATCCTGGAGATCGCTCCTGTAACCGCTCTGGCCCTTGAGCCGGAGCTGGCCGCGCCATCCAAAGACGGAAGGATTAACCCCACCTCGGAGGCTGCAGACTCCATGGTGTTGGAGCCGCACATGAACCTAGTCTCACGCGATTCCTATGCCACCGAAACGCCGGACTCGTCTCCGGCCATAGGTTCCGAACCGTGCGAGCCTGCAGACGCCGAGCTTGATCATTTATTGATCTTCAAATTCAGTGCTGCAGACATCTTCCAGCACTCGCCTTTGGGCGATGTGCTAAACTCATTAAAAAACTGTCCTTGATGGAGGACTCTCAGCCGAACTATATCTGGCTCGAACTAGGGGCCGATGATGGAGAATTTTACTTCCCACCCGCCACCCACTTTATCGCCACAGTCGAGAATTCGACCGATACACTTGATTACGACTCTGAGAATATCGACGGAATGGACAATGATATCGTGACAACGAAGACCCCGTTGATACAACTAATGAACAAGATGAACGGGAAGATAGTCAGGTTAGCCCTGCCAAACTAGCCACACACGAAGATTCGGAGGACGATAATTACCTTTCACTCTCTAAGGATGAGGTGGGCCTCGGCACTGAGGATTTCATCGTGCCTGAGGAACCTCGTGAGCAGGAGCTCTTTAAACGGCAACTAATAGCCACTGGAAGGAGCCTGAAAAAGAAGCAGTAGCAGCAGCTTCAAGCTGACCAAGATCTGCTCAATGATAGATGTACCGAAGTCCTAGCCGCCGAAGAATACGGCCTTAGTGGACTAGCCAAAGCTACCCGAAGCATAGATTTCTATCCCAGGGCGACGATGAGGCACTGGAGCCCGTACCATCATTGCACAATGCGGCAGGTTGACCATAACTGGGCCCAGGTAAAGAGGCAACTCAAGCCGAACACCAGATCGCCCTACCTCGCAGTAAAAGCGAGAACAAAACAGCTCGGGGTTACACATACGACCGTCAACAAGACTTGGGTAGCAAAGCAGAACACTCAAGAGCGATCTGAAGATCGCAAGGACATACCTCGACACATAACGACGAGCACCTATTCGGATGTGACAAACCTAGCCACACCCGGGCTAAAAACCGCAAAGAGACACTGCCGGAGATACGCCGCAGTGTGGCCCAACATAGAGGCGCCGCACACCCTCTTTGCTTCACAAGTGAAGTAATGGAGCACCAATTTCCTAACGGGTTCAAACCCATGAATATCAAATCATACAATGGAACAACAGATCCCGCGGTTTGGATCGAGGACTTCCTCCTCCATATCCACATGGCCCGCGGACATGACTTTCATGCCATCAAATACCTACCACTAAAACTCAAAGGACCAGCTCGGTACTGGTTAAACAGTCTGCCGGAAAAATCTATCGGCAACTGGGAGGATTTGGAGGACGCCTTTCGTGACAAATTCCAAGGAACATATGTCCGGCCACCAGACGCCGATGACTTAAGTAACATTTTCCAGCAGCCCGGAGAGTCAGCCAGGAAGCTCTGGACCAGGTTCCTAGTTAAAAAGAACCAAATTGTCGACTGTCCGACGCGGAGGCCATTGCGGCCTTTAAACATAGCGTCCAGGATGAATGGCTTGCACTCTACCACGGTCAAGAAGGACCTAGATCCATGACAGCCCTTACCGCTCTAATGACCCGCTTTTGTGCGGGAGAAGACAGCTGGCTCGCTCGTAGAAGAAACAGCGCCAGCGACTCGGGCACTTCCGAAATAGGTGACGGCAATGGCAAGCCACGACGAAGCATACACAACAGTCGCAATGATAATGAAATATCACGCGACACGGCGGTCAACGCCAGATTTAGCAATCCCAAGCCCGGCCTACGAAAAAAGACATTCAAGGAAAACAGCGACGGACCATCCAAACTAGACAGGATATTGGACCGGCCTTGCCAGATTCATGGCCATCCCAATAAACCAGCTAATCACACCAACAGAAGCTGTGGGGTCCTCAAGGAGGCCGGCAGGCTCAACGCTGGACACAATGGAAATGGTCCACTAGGCAATAGGGACAACGGAGCGGCTCACCAGCTAAATGCCGGAGGGCGGATGCAATTTCCCCTAAAGATCGATCAAATCCGAAACAGAATCAGAAATAGCAGTTCGGCTTCCGCTTCCCATCTCGTAAACCCGTTAAAACTATATCGCGCATACATAATTACGCACTTAAGGTACCATGGGTATTGACGGAAGCACAATACAGACAAGTCTGCAGGCACTCCGGTAACATTCTTTAACCGCTTTCCTATTTCCTTTTGTTTCATTATCTCTTAAATGCAGGTGGCGCAAAGGGAAAACACCTATGACCGACCCCATAGGAGTTCGGATCCATACACTCACGGGGCTACTCCCTTCAAGGATTCCCCTTGATAAGGACAGGCGACACAGACGTGCGACATGAGGTCCAAAATAACTTTTTGAAGACCGCACTCTCTTTTCGAGCCTCTAGCATGCCTTTTTTTCCTCTTCCTTCGACCCACGGCATATCAAATGGCTGGGGCCATGGTCTTCATGTATATTAAGTAACCATTGGCATATTACTCAGGTCGCAGTTCAAATTATCCGAATTAATTACTCACGTCTTTTCACAAAATGAATACGCCTCCTATGGTTGTTTCATAGATATACCCCGGCTTAACTTGCCAAGGGCTCGATATGGGAACAAATGAGTTGCCAACAAAGTCCGAACAGCTTTTACAGGGTACTTCGGTGTCGCGAGTTTGGCCTTATATGCATCAGCTCCTAATCATGTCTTGGGTCAATAGTTGGGTTGCCCGGCTCCTGTGCTTGCTATCCTATGTTCCGCTCTATCAGCTAGGGTAGTAAAGGGAGAACCACTGTGATTGTTCTACTGGTTCATCCGGTAACGCACCTCAGTAGAGAAAGCCGAAAACTGACTGTCATGATGCGGCGAGAGCTGGTCAACCACTCGATGACTTATCAAAATCTCTAGCGATTCCTCCGTGCCACACGAAGGACCTCTTTTTTGGTCAATTATGTAAACACATCATATGAGTAAGCCGCATACATACTAGGGGCTATGTCGTAGACCCACCATAAAATTCCTATGGCTAAGTGAAAGTGTTAACGCCCTATAGTCTGGTTGCCTGGTTCGCTGCATTGACACCTCCTTCATGGACCAAGACGCTGGGTCAAGAGTGATCAGATGCTTTTTCGAACACCCCTGTACTTCCTACAAGGGGGCTGAAGTCGACGACTGGAAAACTTTCAGATTATATTAAAACGGCCGCATAGGAGGAACACAAGCTTTTGAGCAGAATACGCAAACATATTTACTATAAAATTGTCTCATACAATTCTCATACACTTCACTCGAGCATTATGTCTTTCAAGCATTGACCCTCTATCAAACGAGCGGCTACAAGGACATCTTCAAAATAATGCTCCGTTCGTGGCGGTCCTTGCCCTTGGGTGGACTCTTCACCGCAACATCGATGGCCTTAATATTCCCCCAGAACGTCTTGACTCGGGCAAAAGCCACCGTGTACCCTCGATGCACACCGATCGCTTAACAGCGTCGATACGCGGCACTATGTCAGCAAGCCACTGCACCAAGCCGAAGTAACTGTTCGGAACATGCCCAGTTGGCCATAACCAGACTATGACGCTCTTCATGGCAGCACCGGATATCCTATGAAGCTGGGCCCACTGGGACATCTTCTCATTCAGCAACAGGGGCGCTTCGGGGTGCCGATCTGTGACTAGAAAAGCTTCTCCATTGCGTACCCGTCTCGCGCCTAATAATACTGCGCCGCATCGGAAGAACTCTTCGGCAAGTCTAAAAACTCGTACGGAGAACTCCACAATTGGTTAAGCTGAGCATAGTTCGGATCGCCGAACTTAGCCTGTAGCAAAAATGGCTTACCAGCTACAATCTCCCCACGTTGGCGGATGTCCTGATGGGCTGCTCTAGATTCAGACCGCGCTTCTCGCGCCTCCCGTAGGGCCTTGTCAATTTCAGCCATTTTAGCTTCATTCTCCTTCTCAAGGAGTTCACACCGGCTAGCAGCACTCTTTAGCACGAGCGCCATCATGAATATCTTCTCCTCGTCTTGATGCCGAGTAGCTCGTTCGGCTTTTAGCACAGCCAATGCCTTCTCGATAGCCACATTACTACACTGGGCTTGCTCCTTGGCCCGGGCTAGCTCCGCCTGAAGAATTTCAACGGCGGCAGCACCATCTGCTGTCAGGCACAACTTTTAGCGTCATGCTTATATCACAAAAATGTATGTGCAAGGAATGCTCCGAATACATACCTTGCGACTCCTCAAGATGCATATTGATTAATGTAATGTCATCCCCGACTACATCAAGCTTCCGTTGGAGCTCGGCCATATCCGAAGTCTAGGAAGTCGCCAGGGGGGAAGCAGCCTGTGTTCAAAGTTAATCCGATTAGTCCTCGGGTATTTCTTTTGATCCTCCAATTAGCTTCCTATGGGAAGCCAACTTGAGTCTCATGGGCTACTGACTATACACAGGTGTATTTTCTGAATAAAACACAATTGCACATATTACAGTATAAACCTAGAAGCCTCTCAGTAGACTCGCAAAGGCCTCATTCAATCCGCTCTTTACGGATAGGACCTTTTTAACCACCGTACCCATCAAGGTACGATGTCCCTCTGAAATGGACGCCTACCGCAGCATGTTCGTCAAGATATCCGGCGCCTCCGGGTCTCCGGAGGCAGCCACGGGAGTATGGTCACCCTTTGAAGGGATTCGTTTATTTGTATCCAGCCACATTCTGGATTGTTCGGGGTCTCCATTATTGTTCCCCGGACCCTAGGCCGCCGAAGTATCACCTTCGTGTAGTGACTTCATCATCCCTTGCACCACTTGTTGGTCGGGGGAGACCCTCCGCGACGACACCTCAAGGTCGTCAGCCCAATTGGACGGAGAGACCGGTGGGGGCATCTCGCTTTCCATCACCTCCGGGAGAAGGTCCCCAAAGGAAGAGGATTGTTGAAGGAAACTGTGCGCTGAGCTACAAAACCAAAATATATTCCAGGCATCATAAGAAAGGAACAGGATATGTTTAAAACAGCCTTGTTCAGTTACAATTTGGCCGGAGGCTTGACCTCGTCAGGAGACTGCGCTGCGACGTCCGCCAGGCCCGGGCTGCCCCCCGGAGGCATCTTGCCTCGCTTAGGAGCCTGCTTATCCCAATCTTTGGAGGCGGCCCTCTTGTTCATGGGAGGGAAGGAGATAGTGGACCCCCTTTACTTTTGTCTTCGGATGAGGGGATTTTTATTCCTCCGGACACAAAGTTCGAGGTTCCCTTGGAATAGAGGCCACCCTTGGTCCTCTTGCCCTCCGCCTCGTCCTCCTTCTCTGGCATCTGGTATGGTGCTGGGGCCAGCATCCTTGTTAGGACAGGATTCGTTGGACCCTTGGGCAGAGGGGCGGAACACATAATCAGTTCCGCCTTCTTCATCCAGCCCTAGAAAAAGATAGCCTGCTCAGTACCATATTACTGTATGCATGACCACAAAGTATTCGAAAGCCGAGTGCTTACTGGGTATCTAGACGATTACAGTTAAGGCTCGCGTCCTCAGCAGTGTGACGTGTGACACCCCAAAAATTTGGCCTTGTTTTAATGAATTAAAATTTTTGCCAGGAATTAAAACTTTGAATTTCTGAGCTCCATTTTGATTTTTAAATCATTTCCTTCCCTGTTATGATGAGTTTTTCCCAAAGAGAAAACTTTTCAAATATGTTATTGGACTTGTTTAACCTCTCAAGAAAAACTTTTCTTTTATCAGTATAACTAATTAACTAATTAAATTGCTTGATCTTTATTTCTTGAAAAATGGTTTTTCAAGGTTAAATGGCCATATTTGAACTACAACCATTTGATAAATTCACTTAAAATTCCAACCAAAATTTGGAGATGTCATGTGATGTTTTTAAATCACTTTTAAAACATTTTATTCATGAAATATTTTGAGCTCTACACTCAATTTTTCTTCTCTGGTCCAGAGTGCAATTTGCACTACAACCCAACCCATTTAAATATTTCTTTCTAGCCTCCACCAAAATTATGGGATATTGGTAATAGCATATGATTCAACTTTATGCAAAAACACAGTGATGTTATTTGAAAAATTTGAGTGAATCAACCTCATCTTCATTCTGGTCTAGCCTTGTGATTTCTACTACAACCCTATTTAATTTTGCTCCAATGATCTTGTGCTTTCTCCTACTTGTAGACAGCCCTACCAAACCCCTAAATCCAGGAGCATGCACCCATTGGATTAATTTTGGTTCATGAAATAATGTCATTTAATTCCTGTCCAGAATTGCAGTTTTGCAAAACTTGCACTAACAAGTTTCTGCATTTGGCAAACCAACCTTACCACCCTCTTGTACATCTAAAGAGACAACCATCTGGAAGTTTTGGCCACCCCAAGAGATGCCTAGGTGCCTGTGGCATTTTGTCAAACACCTGGAGAGCATGACCAGTTTTAACATGAGTTTTGGCATTGCACTGTGGGCTTGCACCTCTGATCAAACAAGCATGTCCACTAGGCTCCCAGTTGCTCCTAACCTGGGTCTGTTAATTGCCAGCCTCGACCGCGACCTCTAGCGTGCTCTGTCGTAGTGTCGAACACGTCCCGTGCACGCCCGGAGCACAAGCAGAGCGCGCGTATTGCACGACCCGCGCCCGAGCCGGCACGCTGGCCCCATGGCTTTGGCCCGCTCTGCAGCACCTCGCCACGCGCTCCCCTTCTCACCGCAACACGCCAAGCAGCCCCCGCCGCGCCCGACAGGCCAAGCGCTAGCCGCCGCCGCCGCCCGACAGCCTCTGCCCATGTCGGCGCCGCCAAAGCCACTCCCGCTCGCCACCTAGCCCCTGGAGCAGTGCCCACTCGTCCACTAGCTCTTGCCGTCATCCCAAGCCACGCCACGTTGCCCTGCAAGCTACAGAGAGGCGGTTCGCCGGCATCCTCATCCGCCGCCGCGGAACCGACCTCGACGAGCTATAAAGGGAGGCCCCCGAGCTTCCCCGAGCACGCAGGCAACCTCAGGCCACCCCATTGGCGCTCCCCTAGCTCGCATTCGACCCGGGGAGGTCTCCTTCCTCGTCTCCGGCAACTGCTGTCGCCGCCACCGCCCCGGTCAATTCGGCACCACCAGGGCCTCCCACTCTCCGTTCTCTTCGCCAGGAACCTCCACATCCTCCCGTGAACACATTCCCCTACTCGATTTTGATCGGAATCCACCGTTGCCCCAAAACCACTCTGCTCCCGAAGCTCTCCGTCCCCCGCGAAGCTCGCCGCCGGCAGCTCCCTCCGTCCCCACCGGCCTGGCAACCACCGGGAAGACCGCACTGGAGTGGCGGATCCATCCCCGCCCTCGGGGCCCCGCGAAGGGCTGCCAATCGCCGGCGACGATCGCCTGAGCTCCGCCTCTGCTCGGGACAGGGGAAGGAGGGGGAGAAAGACTAGTCAAACCTGACTAGTGGGCCCCTTGGACCCACTGTCAGTGACCCTGCGCCTATCCCCTTGGGTTAAGTGAAGGCGTAATCCGCCCAGTATGTTTTCCCCGCTCCGAAAGCGTATTCCCCTCCGAAACGTTTTCTTTTCTGTTTTAATTTAAATAACAGATTTGACCAGAACTTTGACTGGCTATAACTTTTTAAATATAACTCCAAATGAGTTGATTCTTTTTCCTACCTTCCTCAAATTTGATCTAGTTTATTTTAAGATTTATTTGAAAATTTTCCAAACAACTTTTTTGTACTGTTTTTGAAATATGTGTTAATTCAAATATATTTTTAAATAGGATTTTGGGGAGAGAGAAGAAACTTTCAAAAGTTTTGGAGAGCACCTCACCCCTCCACAACTTAAAGGCAAGCATTCTGAACCCTGGCATAATGTTTTTGGTGTGTTATTTGACACGTTTATAACACGACCTTACTTCGAAGGACTTGTTATTTCATGTGACATGATCATTTGAATGGAAGCATATTAGTGATTTCCTCGCTGTTGGAAATGAATATAATTGTGATGGTAATCATCCTCATATGCCTTGCATGCATGCCGGAAAGGAATCCGGGAAAGCCTCGGCCTTGGGTAGGCGTGAGCTTGTCGCCGGTCCCCGTCAGGACGGTTATGTCCGGTATGGCATGGTAAGGTACATTGAGTGGTGATTTCTTCGGTTGAAATATATTTGATATACATGTCATGCAGGGAACTTATAAACCTCCTGAGTCGACCGTAGACCGAGTCTTGTTTCCAGTAACCCCCATACTTGCTATGTACTACCACTTGTCCCTGCCGCAGGTAGGGTATGGTTCAGTAAGTCGTCAACCCCTTTCAAGCACACACCGTACAGAGAGGCCATGGTGGAAGATATCGGTTGTAGCCGATAGGCATGCCACCTGGTCTGGGGGCATGGGTGTTTCCGGTTGGGACCGAGAGGGGAGGCCACCCCTTAGAGTGCGCGATATAAATTTGATCCCATGCTACGCGAGGTTGTAGCCTCCCCACTTAGAGTTTTGCTTAACAAGTGTCGTGGGTGATTCCAGACACCGATGAGTTAAGCTGGTGTGTGCAAGTTAGGCGTGTTTTCAACTAAAAGACCGTAGACGGAATTAGTCCCGATGGACTAAAGGAATCCGTTACTCGTGGGTAAAGAGTACACCCTCTGCAGAGATTAAACCTATTCGAATAGCCGTGTCCATGAGTAAGGATTACAGTCTGGGATGGGTCAAGTGTTGGTCTTAGTGTCGGTCTTCGGAGGAGATATTGTTAAACCAAACTTGGATATTGACTGGTGACTTGTGAAAACCATGATTATTATTATTTTATGATGGACTAACCCGTTGCATTAATTGTATTATCGAGTACCCCTGGGATGGTTCTACCTCCTGGATATTCATTGTGATCATTTCTTTTAAAGCCCTTTATGTGGTGTCGCTCAGACGCCCGACTGTGGCATTTCTTTTAAAGCCCTTTATGTGGTGTCGCTCAGACGCCCGACTGTGGCATTTCTTTTAAAGCCCTTTATGTGGTGTCGCTCAGACGCCCGACTGCGGCATTTCATTTCCCACTCTATTACTGTTTATTCAGGTTGCATGATAATAACCTGCTTGCATGCATAAAAGATATTTTATTTATGACTGACGATGTGATCATAAAATTTTTCCGTGCATGATTATCAATTATATTATACCTGTGTTCTTAATGTTTGCGAGTACATTCAAAGTACTCACTCGCTTGTCCCTGGCTATTGTCTTGGCCAGATTGCTTGCTTGGAGAGGAGCGTGGCGATTGACAGCCCCGAGACCTAAGCAATGGTGATAGCAGCCTCGCGAAGATAGGAGTTAACCTGGTCAGCTGTTCCTGTGGGAAATGGAGTCCCATAGACACAGACGTCTCACAAACCGCTTCCGCCACCAACCACTAGAAACCCAATTGTTGTACTCACAGGCCAGAAGGGTCTTGTACTACATATTTTGTATTTTTTCTTGAGATTTCTGTATCAAGTTTGGAGCCTCATCAGCTAACAGTAATCCTGGGGCTGATGAGCACGACGGTCTTTTATGGAAATTTATGTCTGGAAAACCCGGTCGTGACAAGCAGTATCCGGCCAATGTTTCCGCCTCCCGAAAAACAACTTCCACATCCCTTCGTATGTGGCGCCTAAGAAGTGTTGGAGGGTTTGTGGTTCTTCTGGATTAAACTCCCACATGCGGTGAGGCCTGCGCTAGCAGGGCAGTATTCGACAAACTAACATCACTTGGATCACACTAACGAGATCGATATCTCTCTCTAGGAGGGTTCAGATGCGGCTTTATAAGGTCCGCACTTCATCCACTGATCCCCAGTCTAGCCCCTTGTTGACCCATGACACGAGCCATAACGGTGGGCCAGGACGGAAGGTGGGAGCAGCTACCCATTTAGCACTGCAGAGCTCCGTAATATAAAACCACTCCTGCTGCCAGTAATGGGAAGCCTCGGAAAAAGAACCTTTTGTCCAGGGAGTGTTGGCGAGTTGGATGATTGTAGCACTGCCGCACTCCGCCTGTTCCCCGTCGACTAGCTTTGGCTTCACACTAAAGGTTTTGATCCATAAGCCAAAGTGTGGGGGATTTCGATGGAAGGCCTCGCATGTAATGATAAACGCCGAAACATGGAGGATAGAGTCCGGGGCAAGATCGTGAAAATCTAGTCCATAATAAGACATTAGCCCTCGGACAAAGGGGTGAAGAGCAAACCCTAACCCCTGAAGGAAGTGGGAGACGAATACCACCCTCTCGCCGGAGCTGGGGGTCGGGATAACTTGTCCTTGAGCAGGAAGTCGATGGCGGATCTTTGCGGTCAGATCTCTGGCCGCCCGAAGCTTTGTGATATCCTCCTCTGTAACGGAGGAAGCCACCCATCGGCCTTGGGAGCGGAATCCGGACATGATGGGAAGGCTGAACGCAATGGAGTCGAACCTTGGGTGTTGGAACTCGGGGTTGGGGAGGTCTAGGAGAGGTTTGGCATAAAGAGACGACCTTTGGTTCCTTTATATACACCTCCAGTATCAAACATTTCCTCCTAAGCCTAAGAACCTGCCTATTCCTAAGGAATCTTTCTCGCAGGACGGTTGGGTTACCCACGCTCATATTAATGAAAATCCCGTGATAAGGGGACACGATCTCTACTTTGACAAGACATGCCAATGGCAACCGCGTCTCGAAATGTGGGGCGAAAAACGGTTCGAAATTATGACCGGATAAGAGTGACGTCACATTACTAAAGTTTTCAGCAGATTGGACTCGTGTGTTATTATATTCTCTCTGCGGTTGTGTGTAGTGTGTGTTACAGGTCCAGACATGATCAATTCGTCTAGAGACTATTCAGGAGTTCAGAAGGAACCCGCCTTGCAATGCCGAAGGCAGCACTACGTGTCGGATACCATGTCATTGAAGCCAGGTTCAGGGGCTACCGAGGGAGTCCTGGATTAAGGGGTCCTCAGGCGTCCGACCTGTTATCTATGGGCCGGACTGATGGGCTATGAATATATGAGGACCGAAGACTGTACCCTTGTCCGGATGGGACTCTCCTTGGCGTGGAAGGCAAGCTTGGCGAATGACTATGAAGATTCCATCTTATGTAACCGACTCTATGTAACCCTAGATCCCTCCGGTGTCTATATAAACTGGAGGGTATAGTCCGGAAAGGATATACTCAATACCGTAGTCATAAGGGCTAGACTTCTAGGGTTTAGCCATTACGATCTCCTGGTAGATCAACTCTTGTAATACTCATACTCATCAATATCAATCAAGCAGAACGTACGGTATTACCTCCATAGAGAGGGACCGAACTTGGGTAAACATCGTGTCCCTTCTCTCCTGTTACCATCAACCTTAGACGCACAGTTTGGGACCCCCTACCCGAGATCGGCCGGTTTTGACACCGACAGCGGGGTGGGGATTTGTCGATGGTCGGTTTGCTCAACTGCGGCCCCACCTCATAGTGAAAACATTACGACTGGAATAAAAATGCCATATACACTCTCCGTTCCTAAATATAAGCCATTTTAGATATTTCAAATTGAATACAACATACATATGTATGTAGACATATTCTAGAGTGTAGATTCACTCATTTTGCTCCGTATGTAGTCACTTCCCGGAATCTCTAGAAAGACTTATATTTGGGAACGGAGGGAGTACTATACTAATAAAACATTAAGGCCATGAGGCGATGCAGTGCTGGTTACAGGAGGCAAGAAGAAGAGATGCAACCATCGATGACGTCCACCTCCTCGACTTAGGGCGTCGGCCCGCCGAACAGCGGCTAAGTAGCAGCGACTTTTGTGGACAGGTCGACATGCTTCTGAGCAATGGCGTCCAAAGATTCTAGCCGTTGGAAGAAGGCCAACGTCATTCTTTCCTCGCTGGCCTTGTAGTGGCCTATGTAGACGATTTCCTCATAGACGTGGATGTGCAGGTCGACGGTTTCTAACATGGCGAGGCGCCGCGCGACGAGCGCGGCCTCGAGGTGCACATTCTTCGTCACGACCTCCGGCACCTGCAGGGCCAGCAGGGCTCGAAAGAGTTTGTCACCATGGAGGCCGATGAGGGTGGCAGGCAATGAGGAGCCTGGGCGCGCGGCCTGGAGAAGTACGGCAAGGTCGTCTGCGCGCTTCTTAATGGCGGTGAACTTGCGAATGGAGTTGACCATCATGTTGTCCATGCGAGAGGCGAAGTCGGTGTCGGCGAGGGCTACGATGCTGGCTGTCACCAGCATCTAGAAACGCTACGCGGTGTGGGGCCGCAGGCCGGTGCCTTGGATGATTTGGCACCGCCGATCGCCGCTCGCGTCCATCGCCTCCATAGGTGCTTGTGGCTTCTTGTCACTTGGTCTTGGATTGGAGTGAGCAGTGTTGCACAGAGACTAGGAGTAGATGGATTGGAGTGGTGGGCGCCTTTATATGAGAATCCAAACTCTGTTGCATTCACATCATGTTGGCTCTATTCTACTTCTCCAATTAATTCCCTCTGCATGTAATTGAGGATGCATCATTGACCGTTCAACGTCTTGGGAACCGCTACCCTCTCCCTCCTTGTCAATGGCATTCAAGCACCTATGGAGGCGACTGCCGCTCGCGTCTATCGTGTGTCAGGCGACGTTCCCGTCGACGACGAGGTGCCTATGCTGACTTCGTAAATATCAAGATGATAGTACTAGTATACTCAATATTGTGCACCGCGACCAAGGCGGAGAGGAAAATGAGAGAAGTACTGATACGTCTCCAACATATCTATAATTTTTGATTGTTTCATGCTATTATATTATCTGTTTTGGATGTTTAATGGGCTTTAATATACCTTTTTATGTTATTTTTGGGACTAACCTACTAACCAAAGGCCCAGTGCAAATTGTTCTTTTTTTGCCTATTTCTATGTTTCGCAGAAAAGGAATACCAAACGGAATGAAACCTTCGGGAGAGTTATTTTTGGAACAAACATGATCCAGGGGACTTGAAGTGGACGTTAAGAAAGAAGCAAGGAGGCCACGAGGCAGGAGGGCGCGCCCCCACCCTTGTGGGCCCCTCGCAGCTCCACCGACCTACTTCGTCCTCCTATATATATCCATATACCCCGAAAACATCCAGGGCCACCATGAAACCCTATTTCCACCACCGCAACCTTTTGTACCCATGAGATCCCATCTTGGGGCCTTTTTCGGAGCTCTGTCGGAGGGGGAATCGATCATGGAGGGCTTCTACATCAACACCGGAGCCTCTCCGATGATGTGTGAGTAGTTTACCACACACCTTCGGGTCCATAGTTATTAGCTAGATGGCTTCTTCTCTCTCTTTGGATCTCAATACAAAGTTCTCCTTGATTACCTTGGAGATCTATTCGATGTAATTCTTTTTGCGGTGTGTTTGTCGAGATCCGATGAATTGTGGGTTTATGATCAAGATTATCTATGAACAATATTTGATTCTTCTCTGAAATCTTTTATGCATGATTTAATATCTTTGCAAGTCTCTTCAAATTATCAGTTTGGTTTGGCCTACTAGATTGATCTTTCTTGCAATGGGAGAAGTGCTTAGCTTTGGGTTCAATCTTGCGGTGTCCTTTCCCAGTGACAGCAGGGGCAGAAAGGCATGTATTGTATTGTTGCCATCGAGGTTAAAAAGATGGGGTTTATATCATATTGTTTGAGTTTATCCCTCTACATCATGTCATCTTGCCTAATGCGTTACTCTGTTCTTATGAACTTAATACTCTAGATGCATGCTGGATAGCGGTCGATGTGTGGAGTAATAGTAGTAGATGCAGAATCATTTTGGTCTACTTGTCACAGACGTGATGCCTATATACATGATCATGCCTAGATATTCTCATAAGTATTCGCTTTTCTATCAATTGCTTGACAATAATTTGTTCACCCACCATAGAATCTGCTATCTTGAGAGAAGCCACTAGTGAAACCTATTGCCCTCGGGTCTATTTTCCATCATATTAATCTCCTGTCAACAAGCTATTTCTATCGCCGTTTAATTTGCAATCTTTACTTTCCAATCTATATCATAAAAATACCAAAAAATATTATCTTATTATCTCTATCAGATCTCACTTTTGTAAGTGACCGTGAAGGGATTGACAACCCCTTTATCGTGTTGGTTGCGAGGTTCTTGTTCGTTTGTGCAGGTACGAGGGACTAGTGTGTAATCTCCTACTGGATTGATACCTTGGTTCTCAAAAACTGAGAGAAATACTTATGCTACTTCGCTGCATCACCCTTTCCTCTTCAAGGGAAAACCAACGCATGCTCAAGAGGTAGCAAGAAGGATTTCTGGCGCCGTTACCGGGGAGATCTACGCACAAGTCAAGACATACAAAGTACCCATCACAAACTCTTATCCCTCGCATTACATTATTTTCCATTTTCCTCTCATTTTCTTCTCCCCCACTTCACCCTTGCCGTTTTATTCGCCCTCTTTTCCGTTCGCCTCTTTCTGGTTGCTTCTTGTGTGCTTGTGTGTTGGATTGCTTGTCACGACGGCTCAAGACAATACTAAATTGTGTGACTTTTCCAATACCAACAATAATGATTTTCTTATCACTCCGATTGCTCCTCTTACCGATGCTGAATCTTGTGAAATTAATACTGCCTTGCTGAATCTTGTCATGAAAGATCCGTTTTCTGGCCTTCCTAGTGAAGATGCCGCTACCCATCTAAACAAGTTTGTTGATTTATGTGATATGCAAAAGAAGAAAGATGTGGATAAAGTATTGTCAAATTGAAGCTATTTCCGTTGTCTCTTAGAGATTGTGCTAAAACTTGGTTTTCCTCTTTGCCTAAAAATAGTATTGATTCATGGAATAAGTGCAAAGATACTTTTATCTCTAAGTATTTTCCTCCCGCTAAGATCATCTCTCTTAGAAACGATATTATGAATTTTAAGCAAATTGATCATGAGCATGTTGCATGATGACCCACAAGTATAGGCGATCTATCATAGTCCTTTCGATAAGTAAGAGTGTCGAACCCAACGAGGAGCATAAGAAAATGATAAGCGGTTTTCAGCAAGGTATTATCTGCAAGTACTGAAATAAGTGCTAACAGATAATTTTGTGATAAGATAGATTGTAACGAGCAACAAGTAACAAAAGTAAATAAAGTGGATCAAGGTGGCCCAATCCTTTTGTAGCAAAGGACAAGCCGGAACAAACTCTTATAATAGGAAAAGCGCTCCCAAGGACACATGGGAATATCGTCAAGCTAGTTTTCATCACGTTCATATGATTCGTGTTCGATACTTTGATAATTTGATATGTGGGTGGACCGGTGCTTGGGTTCTGTTCTTACTTGAACAAGCATCCCACTTATGATTAACCTCTATTGCAAGCATACGCAACTACAACAAAAGTATTAAGGTAAACCTAACCATAGCATGCAACATATGGATCCAAATCAGCCCCTTACGAAGCAACACATAAACTAGGGTTTAAGCTTCTGTCACTCTAGAAACCCATCATCTACTTATTACTTCCCAATGCCTTCCTCTAGGCCCAAATAATGGTGAAGTGTTATGTAGTCGACGTTCACATAACACCACTAGAGGCTAGACAACATACATCTTATCAAAATATCAAACGAATACCAAATTCACATGACTACTGATAGCAAGACTTCTCCCTTGTCCTCAGGAACAAACGTAATTACTCACAAAGCATATTCATGTTCATAATCAGAGGGGTAATAATATGCATATAGGATCTGAACATATGATCTTCCACCAATTAAACCATCTAGCATCAACTACAAGGAGTAATCAACACTACTAGCAACCTACTAGCACCAATCCCGGACTTTGAGACAAGAATTTGATACTAGAGATGAACTAGGGTTTGGACATGAGATGGTGCTGGTGAAGATGTTGATGGAGATTGCCCTCTCCCGATGAGAGGAGCATTGGTGATGACGATGGTGATGATTTCCCCCTCCCGGAGGGAAGTATCCCCGGCAGAACAGCTCTACCAGAGCTCTTGATTGGTTCCGCCAAGGTTCCGCCTCGTGGCGGTGGAGTCTCGTCCCGAAAGGTTCCTCTCTATTTTTTTCTCATCGAAAGACTTCATATAGGAGAAGATGGACATCGGAGAGCCACCAGGGGGCCCACGAGGTAGGGGGCGCGCCCTAGGGGGGAGCGCCCCCCACCCTCGTGAGCAGGGTGTGGGCCCCTGGCCTTCATCTTTGATGAGGATTTTTCTTTATTTATTTTAAGATGTTCCGTGGAGTTTCAGGACTTTTGGAGTTGCGCAGAATAGGTCTCTAATACTTGCTCCTTTTCCAGCCCAGAATTCCAGCTGCCGGCATTCTCCCTCCTTATGTAAACCTTGTAAAATAAGATAGAATAGCCATAAGTATTGTGACATAAAGTGAAATAGTAGTCCATAATGCGATAAATATTGATATAAAAGCAGATGCAAAATGAACGTATCAACTCCCCCAAGCTTAGACCTTGCTTGTCCTCAAGCGAAAAGCCGATAACAATAAATATGTCCTCATGTTTGGAGGTAGAGGCGTCGATAAAAATAAAATACGGACATGAAGACATCATGATTATTCTCATAACAGCAACATATATAGGTTTTTTCATATGATTACTTATGTTCAAGTGATGATCTATTCACAATGCAAAAGTATAAATCATAAACTTTATTGGTCTCCGACAAACTATAATCTCAGTCATTGAAGCAATTGCAATTTATCATAACATTGGAAAGAGTCTATGTCAGAGCTAAAAAGCAAGTCCACATACTCAACTATCATTTAGTCCTTCATAATTGCTAACACTCACGCAATACTTGTGGTTACGGAGTTTTAATCGGACACAGAGAAAGATAGGGGCTTATAGTTTTGCCCCACAACCTTTTACCTCAAGGGTAATGTCAACAATAATGGTTCATGCTCCCCTACATCCAATTAGATATATATATATATCATGTTCTTTCCAACATGCTGAGCTTGCCAAAGGATAAAATGAAAAAGAAAAGGTGAAAATCACCATGACTCTTGCATAAGGTAGAAGATAATAATAAAGGATAGGCCCTTCGCAGAGGGAAGCAGAGGTTGCCATGCGCTTTTATGGTTGGATGCATAAAATCTCAATGCGAAAGAACGTCACTTTATATTGCCCCTTGTGATATGAACCTTTATTGTGCAGTCCGTCGCTTTTATTACTTCCACATCACAAGATCGTATGAAGCTTATTTCTCCCACACCAATCAATCATACATATTTAGAGCAATTTTTATTGCTTTGCACCGATGACAAATTACTTGAAGGATCTTACTCAATCCATAGGTAGATATGGTGGACTCTCACGGAAAAATTGTTTTAGGGATTATGGAAGCACAAGTAGTATTTCTACTTAGTGCTGATAATTTGGCTAGCATGAGGGGGAAAGGCAAGCTCAACAAGTTAGAGGATCCATGACAACATACTTTATCTCAGATATAAGAAATACATAACTCATTACGTTGTCTTCCTTGTCCAACATCAACTCTTTAGCATGTCATATTTTAATGAGTGCTCCCAATCATAAAACATGTCAATGATAATATATCTATATGTGAAACCTCTCTTTCCTTATTACTTCCTATTAATTGCAACAATGACCAAAGCTATGTCTGCCAACTCCCAACAACTTTTAATCATCATACTCTTTCTATGTGAAGTCATTACTCTCAATAAGATCAATATGAAATTTTTGTTTCTTTTATTCTTTTTCTCTTTTCTTTTATTCACCCAAGATCATGGTACAATAATCAAGCCCTTGACTCAACACTAATCTTTCTTATATATAGTTCACTGACTCGATTACATAGAGAGATCATAAAGCAAAACTCAAAACTAGATCATGTCATAAACTTTATTCTACTAGATCAAGATACTACTAATAGGATCGAACTAAGAAAAACGGTAGAGATAGGAGTTGTGATTGTGATATGATACCGGGGCACCTCCCCCAAGCTTGGCAGTTGCCAAGGGGAGTGCCCATACCCATGTGATTATATCTCCTTTGTCGGTGAAGAAGGTGGAGGTGTTGTTGATGATGCAGGCTTGTCATCTATCTTCCAAGGCATAGGTTCACCATCATAGAAGGATGATCGAGTCTCCGGAATCCTTGAATTTGCAGCCAAACTCATTCTTTTCAATCAATATTCATACTCACAGTTTTGGTTTTGCGGGTCATAGATTTGGGCTTGGAGGTGCTCGATCTTCTCATATAGCTTGAAGATGGCCTCCTCGGTGTTCTTGGCATCCAACTTGTAGTTGTTAGTGAACTCCGCGAGCATCGTGTGGCTAGCGTTGATTCCACACTCCACCATCCCCTAGCACTTGAAAACTTGTTGCTCCATTGCTTCGAGCCTCGTCTCCACGCTTCCGGTTCCCTTTGGTCCCTCAACATCGCGGATGTGCAACAACCCATCACGCATCTCAATGGTTTGAGGGTGTCGCAGCACCTCCGCGAGGTAAGGGTTGATTACCTTCTCAAAGAACTTGTCCTTGGAAGCACTTGGGGATGTCATGATAATCTAGATCTGTCAAAAAAATAGCTCGAAACAAGAACAGAGAATAATTGCGTGATACGGGAGTCAAAACCTTCGGGAGAATATATAATGAATTTTTACCGACCAAAATACGTAACATGCAAGAAAACGGAGTCCGGAAGGCACACGAGGTGCTCACGAGGTAGGGGGGCACGCCCAGGGGGGTAGGGCGCGCCCACCACCCTCGTGGGGCCCTCGTGTCCTTCTCGGACTGCTACTTATTTTTCTATTTTTCTAAATATTCCAAAACGGAGAAATATTGCCTTAAAAATTGTTTTGCAGTTGGTTTACTTACCGTACCACATACCTATTCCTTTTTAGAGTCTGAAACGTTCCGGAAAGTGTCTCTTATGTATTCCTCTGGGGTTACGGTTTCAATAATATTGGTTTCAACATTTATGGGATGACCTGAGATATAATGTTTGATTCTTTGACCGTTTACCACATTCGGATTTGTGCCTTCGAAGTTGTTGATCTTTATGGCACCGGAACGATAGACCTCTTCGATAACATAGGGACCTTCCCATTTAGAGAGAAGTTTTCCTGCAAAAAAATCATAAACGAGAGTTGTATAGCAATACATAATCACCTACATTAAACTCACGCTTTTGTATCCTTTTGTCATGCCACCTTTTAACTTTTTCTTTAAACAACTTGGCATTTTCATAAGCTTGGGTTCTCCATTCATCAAGTGAGCTGATATAAAATAACCTCATCTCACCGGCAATTTTAAAATCATAGTTGAGTTCTTTAATAGCCCAATATGCCTTATGTTCTAGTTCGAGAGGTAAGTGACATGCTTTTCCATAAACCATTTTATACGGAGACATACCCATAGGATTTTTGTATGCAGTTCTATAAGCCCATAATGCGTCATCAAGTTTGTTGGACCAATTCTTTCTAGACCTATTAACAGTCTTTTGCAAAATTAATTTGAGCTCTCTATTGCTCAACTCTACTTGACCACTAGACTGAGGGTGATAAGGAGATGCAATTCTATGATTAACATCATATTTAGCAAGCATTTTACGGAAAGCACCATGAATAAAGTGTGAACCACCATCAGTCATTAAATATCTAGGGACTCCAAACCTCGGGAAAATAACTTCTTTAAGCATTTTAATAGAAGTGTTATGATCAGCACTACTAGTTGGAATAGCTTCTACCCACTTAGTAACGTAATCAACAGCAACTAAAATATGTGTATATCCATTAGAGGAAGGAAAGGGTCCCATATAGTTAAAGCCCCCAACATCAAATGGTTCAATAACAAGTGAATAATTCATAGGCATTTCTTGACGTCTACTAATATTACCAATTCTTTGACATTCATCACAAGACAAGACAAACTTACGGGCATCCTTGAAGAGAGTAGGCCAATAGAAACCAGATTGCAATACCTTATGTGCAGTTCTATCTCCAGCGTGGTGTCCTCCATAAGACTCGGAATGATACTTGCGTAGGATCTGTTCCTGTTCATGCTCAGGTACACAACGTCTAATAACACCATCTACTCCTTCTTTATAAAGATGTGGGTCATCCAAAAAGTAATGTCTCAAATCATAGAAGAACTTTTTCTTTTGTTGGTATGTGAAGCTAGGTGGTATAAATTTAGCAACAATATAATTAGCATAATCAACATACCATGCAGTACTATGAGAAGTACTTATAACATTTAATTGTTCATCAGGAAAGCTATCATTAATACGTAGTGGGTCATCAAGAATATTTTCTAACCTAGACAAGTTGTCTGCAACGGGGTTCTATGCTCCCTTTCTATCAACAATATTCAAATCAAATTCTTGTAGCAAGAGAACCCATCTAATAAGTCTAGGTTTAACATCTTTCTTTTCCATAAGATATTTAATAGCAGCATGATCAGTGTGGATAGTTACTTTAGAATCAACAATATAAGATCTGAACTTATCACAAGCAAATACAACTGCTAAAAGCTCTTTTTCAGTAGTAGCATAATTTCTTTGAGCATTGTCTAGAGTCTTACTAGCATAATGAATAACATTTAATTTCTTATCAACTCTTGGCCCTAGAACAGCACCTACAGCATAATCACTAGCATCACACATAATTTCAAAGGGTAAATTCCAATCAGGTGGCTGAACAACAAGTGCAGAGACTAATGCTTTCTTAAGTATTTCAAATGCTTCTACACAATCATCATCAAAGACAAATGGTATATCTTTTTGCAATAAATTAGTCAGAGGCCGAGAAATTTTTGAGAAGTCCTTAATGAACCTCCTATAAAATCCAGTGTGACCAAGGAAACTTCTTATACCTTTGATGTCCTTGGGACATGGCATCTTTTCAATAGCATCAACCTTGGCTTTATCAACTTCAATACCTCTTTTAGAAACTTTGTGCCCCAAGACAATACCTTCATTAATCATAAAGTGACACTTTTCCCAATTCAAGACAAGATTAGTTTCTTCACATCTCTGCAAAACTTGATCAAGATTGCTCAAGCAGTCATCAAAAGAGGAACCATAGACAGAAAAGTCATCCATGAAAACCTCACAAATCTTTTCACAAAAGTCAGAGAATATAGCCATCATGCATCTTTGAAAGGTAGCAGGTGCATTACATAAACCAAAAGCATACATCTATAAGCAAAAGTACCAAAAGGGCACGTAAAAGTAGTATTTGATTGATCTCTAGCCGACATAGGTATTTGAGAGAAACCAGAATAACCATCTAGAAAGCAATAGTGTGTATGTTTGCATAATCTTTCTAGCATTTGATCAATAAAAGGTAAGGGGTAATGATCTTTCTTAGTAGCTTTATTTAATTTGTGGAAATCAATTACCATCCTATAACCTATGACAAATCTTTGTGGAATCAATTCATCTTTATCATTAGGAACAACAGTAATACCTCCCTTCTTAGGGACACAATGGACAGGACTTACCCACTGACTATCAGCAACGGGATAAATTATACCTGCCTCCAGAAGCTTGAGTATTTATTTTCTTACCACTTCTTTCATTTTAGGATTCAAACGTCGTTGAGGATCACGAACTGGTTTGGCATCTGCTTCCAAATTTATTTTATGTTGACATAGAGTGGGACTAATGCCCTTAAGATCATCAAGAGTATATCCAATAGCAGCACGATGCTTCTTCAGGGTTTTCAATAATCTTTCTTCTTCATGCTCTGAAAAGTTAGCACTAATAATAATAGGATATATCTTCTTTTCATCAAGATAAGCATATTTAAGATTATCAGGCAACGGTTTGAGCTCAAACACGGGATCACCCTTGGGTGGAGGTGGATCCCCTAAAATTTCAATAGGCAAATTGTGTTGCAGAATAGGTTCCTGTTTAAAGAATACTTCATCTATTTCTCTTCTTTCATTCATGAACATATCATTTTCATGGTCTAGCAAATAGTGTTCTAAAGGATCACTAGGAGGTATGGCAATAGAAGCAAGACCAATAATTTCATCCTTACTAGGTAATTCTTCCTCACGATGTTGTTTACTAAATTTAGAGAAATTAAACTCATGAACCATATCATCCAAGCCAACAGTAACAACATTCTTTGTGCAATCTATGGTAGCACTGACAGTATTTAAGAAGGGTCTACCAAATATAATGGGACAAAAGTTATCTTGCGGAGAAGTAAGAACAAGAAAATCAGCAGGATATTTAGTTTTCCCACACAAGACTTGAACATCTCTAACAATTCCAATTGGTGAAATAGTATCTCTATTGGCAAGTTTAATTGTGACATCAATACCTTCTAACTCAGTAGGTGCAATTTCATTCTTAATTTCTTCGTATAAATTATGCGGTATAACACTAGCACTTGCACCCATATCACATAAGCCGTGATAACAATGATCTCCTATTTTAACAGAAATAACAGGCACGCCTACCATAGGTCTATCTTTGGCACAAGGTTTAGCAATTCTAGCAGTTTCACCTTCGAACTGAATAACATGCCCATCGATATTATCAGACAAGAGATCTTTAACAGTAGCAATATTAGGTTCTACTTTAACTTGCTCAGGAGGTGTATAAGTTCTAATATTGCTTTTACGAACAACAGTTGAAGCTTTAGCATGATCCTTTATTCTAACAGGGAAAGGTGGTTTCTCAGCATAAGAAGTAGGAACAATAGGATCATTATAAGTGACAGTCTTTTCTTCAACTTTAATAGGTGCAACTACTTTTACTTCTATGGGAGGATGATATTTAAACCACTTCTCCTTAGGAAGATCAACATAAGTAGAAAAAGATTCACAGAAAGAAGCTACTATCTCAGAGGAAAGTCCATATTTAGTGCTAAACTTACGGAAAATATCGGTGTCCATAAAAGATTTAACACAATCAAACTTAGGTGTCATACCTGACTCCTTACCTTCGTCGAGGTCCCAATCTTCAGAGTTGCATTTAATTCTATACAATAAATTCCATCTGAATTCAATAGTCTTCATCATAAAAGAGCCAGCACAAGAAGTATCGAGCATGGTGCGATTGTTATCAGAATGCCAAGCATATAAATTTTGAATAATCATTTCTCTTGAGAGCTCGTGATTGGGGCATGAATATAACATTGATTAAAGCCTCCCCCAAGCTTGAGCGATGCTTTCTCCTTCGCGAGGCCAGAAATTATATATATAATTGTGATCACGATGAACAAGATGCATAGGGTAATACTTTCGATGAAATTCTAGCTTCAATCTTTTATAGTCCCATGATCTCATATCATCAGATAGCCTATACCATATCAATGCGTCTCCCTTCAAATATAAAGGGAAGACCTTCTTCTTAGCAACATAATCGGGTATACCTGCAAGCTTAAATAATCCACAAACTTCATCCACATATATTAAGTACTCATCGGGATGCTTTGTTCCATCTCCTGTAAAAGGGTTAGCTAGCAGTTTTTCCATCATACCTGAAGGAAATTCAAAAGGTATTTCATTTTCAATAGGTTCAGTAGGTTGAGGAGCAACTCTTTGCTCTACTGGAAGGGGTGAAGATACCCCGAACAAGCCCCTCAGTGAATTACTTTCCATAGTAACAAGTGACAGTAAATTTCAGCACACTATATAAATTTTTCCTTACCAAATTCCACCTACCAAAGGCGTTACACTCCCCGGCAATGGCGCCAGAAAAGAGTCTTGATGACCCACAAGTATAGGGGATCTATCGTAGTCCTTTCGATAAGTAAGAGTGTCGAACCCAACGAGGAGCAGAAGGAAATGATAAGCGGTTTTCAGGAAGGTATTCTCTGCAAGTACTAAAATAAGTGGTAACAGATAGTTTTGTGATAAGATAGATTGTAACGAGCAACAAGTAACAAAAGTAAATAAATTGTAGCAAGGTGGCCTAATACTTTTGTAGCAAAGGACAAGCCGGAACAAACTCTTATAATAGGAAAAGCGCTCCCGAGGACACATGGGAATATCGTCAAGCTAGTTTTCACCACGTTCATATGATTCGCGTTCGATACATTGATAATTTGATATGTGGGTGGACCGGTGCTTGGGTGCTATTCTTACTTGAACAAGCATCCCAGTTATGATTAACCTCTATTGCAAGCATCCGCAACTACAACAAAAGTATTAAGGTTAAACCTAACCATAGCATGAAACATATGGATCCAAATCAGCCCCTTACGACGCAACGCATAAACTAGGGTTTAAGCTTCTGTCACTCTAGCAACCCATCATCTACTTATTACTTCCCAATGCCTTCCTCTAGGCCCTAATAATGGTGAAGTGTTATGTAGTCGAAGTTCACATAACACCACTAGAGGCTAGACAACATACATCTTATCAAAATATCAAACGAATACCAAATTCGCATGACTACTAATAGCAAGACTTCTCCCTTGTCCTCAGGAACAAACGTAATTACTCACAAAGCATATTCATGTTCATAATCAGAGGGGTAATAATATGCATATAGGATCTGAACATATGATCTTCCACCAATTAAACCAACTAGCATCAACTACAAGGAGTAATCAACACTACTAGCAACCTACTAGCACCAATCCCGGACTTTGAGACAAGAATTGGATACAAGAGATGCACTAGGGTTTGGAGATGAGATGGTGCTGGTGAAGATGTTGATGGAGATTGCCCTCTGCCGATGAGAGGAGCGTTGGTGATGACGATGGTGATGATTTCCCCCTCCCGGAGGGAAGTATCCCCGGCAGAACAGCTCTGCCGGAGCTCTAGATTGGTTCCGCCAAGGTTCCGCCTCGTGGCGGCGGAGTCTCGTCCCGAAAGGTTCCTCTCTATTTTTTTCTCATCGAAAGACTTCATATAGGAGAAGATGGACGTCAGAGAGCCACCAGGGGGCCCACGAGGTAGGGGGCGCGCCCTAGGGGGGGCGCCCCCACCCTCGTGAGCAAGGTGTGGGCCCCCTGGCCTTCATCTTTGACGAGGATTTTTCTTTATTTATTTTAAGATGTTCCGTGGATTTTCAGGACTTTTGGAGTTGCGCAGAATAGGTCTCTAATATTTGCTCCTTTTCCAGCCCAGAATTCCAGCTGCTGGCATTCTCCCTCCTTATGTAAACGTTGTAAAATAAGAGAGAATAGCCGTAAGTATTGTGACATAAAGTGAAATAACAGTCCATAATGCGATAAATATCTATATAAAAGCATGCTGCAAAAGGGACGTATCATTGCACAAGCTTGGGAAAGGATGAAATTAATAATACGTAATTGCCCTACTCATGGATTAAACTTATGGATGATCATACAAATTTTTTATGCTGCATTGAATTTTGTTTCGAGAAATCTTTTATATTCGGCCGCGGGAGGCACTTTTATGGAAATAACTTTAGGAGAAGCTACTAAACTCCTAGAGAATATTATGGTTAATTATTCTCAATGGCACACCGAAAGATCTACTAGTAAAAAGGTTCATGCTATAGAAGAATTAATGTTTTGAGTGGAAAGATGGATGAACATATGAAATTGTTTGCTAATAAGAGTGTTTCTTCTGATCCCAATGATATGCCTTTGTCTACTTTTATTGAGAATAATAATGAATCTATGGATGTGAATTTTGTTGGTAGGAACAATTTTGGTAATAACGCGTATAGAACAATTTTGTTTTTCATGTGTTGTTTGCTTATTTTAATGAATCAATGGCTAGTATTGGGGGTATGAACCATAGAGAAGTTGGAATACAGTAGGTTTAACACCAATATAAATAAAGAATGAGTTCATTACAGTACCTTGAAGTGGTGGTTTGTTTTCTTATACTAACGGAGCTCATGAGATTTTCTGTTGAGTTTTGTGTTGTGAAGTTTTCAAGTTTTGGGTAAAAATTTGATGGATTTTGGAATAAGGAGTGGCAAGAGCCTAAGCTTGGGGATGCCCAAGGCACCCCAAGGTAAAATTCAAGGACAAGCAAAATCCTAAGATTGGGGATGCCCCGGATGACATCCCCTCTTTCGTCTTCGTCCATCGGTAACTTTACTTGAGGCTATATTTTTATTCACCACATGATATGTGTTTTGCTTGGAGCGTCTTGTATGATTTGAGTCTTTGCTTTTTAGTTTACCACAATCATCCTTGCTGTACACACCTTTTGGAGAGACACACATGATTCGGAATTTAATAGAATACTTATGTGCTTCACTTATATCTTTTGAGCTAGTTAATTTTGCTCTAGTGCTTCACCTATATCCTTTAAAAGCATGGCGATGGTTTCATTTTATAGAAATTATTGATCTCTCATGCTTCACTTATATTATTTTGAGATTCTTTTAGAACAGCATGGTAATTTTCTTTGGCTATAAAATTAGTCCTAATTTGATAGGCATCCAAGATGGTATAATAAAAACTTTCATAAAAAGTGCATTGAATATTACGAGAAGTTTGATAGTTGATGATTGTTTTGAGATATGAAGATGGTGATATTAGAGTCATGCTAGTTGAGTAGTTGTGAATTTGAGAAATACTTGTTTTGAAGTTTGTGATTCCCGTAGCATGCACTTATGGTGAACTGTTATGTGATGAAGTTGGAGCACGATTTATTTATTGATTGTCTTCCTTATGAGTGGCGGTCGGGGACGAGCGATGGTCTTTTCCTACCAATCTATCCCCCCTAGGAGCTTGTGTGTCGGTGTCAAAACCGGCGTATCTCGGGTAGGGGGTCCCGAACTGTGCGTCTAAGGCGGATGGTAACAGGAGGCAGGGGACACGATGTTTTACCCAGGTTTGGGCCCTCTTGATGGAGGTAAAACCCTACGTCCTTCTTGATTATTCTTGATAATATGAGTAGTACAAGAGTTGATCTGCCACGAGATCGGAGAGGCTAAACCCTAGAAGCTAGCCTATGGTATGATTGTATGTCGACCTACGGACTAAAACCCTCCGGTTTATATAGACACCGGAGGGGGCTAGGGTTACACAAGGTCGGTTACAAAGGAGGAGATATACATATCCGTATTACCTAGCTTGCCTTCCACGCCAAGTAGAGTCCCATCCGGACACGGGACGAAGTCTTCTATCTTGTATCTTCATAGTCCAATAGTCCGGCCAAAGGATATAATCTGGCTGTCCGGACACCCCCTAATCCAGGACTCCCTCAGTAGCCCCCGAACCAGGCTTCAATAACGATGAGTCCGGCGCGCAGTATTGTCTTCGGCATTGCAAGATGGGTTCTTCTCCAAATTTCGAACGTCTGTTAAGCAGTGTCCGGCCCCATAAATGTTGGACCTCTTGGCTTCTGCGCCCAATAAGGGCTATCTTCCACGTGTCAAATGAATACGAGGAGCCAGGGCGTCTTTACATTCGCCCCCTAGCCAGATAAATAAATTGTCTATTAAAGGGATGGGGATTCTTAGATCCAATCCATATCATTCTCCCCCAGCGAGAATCCATCGGAGCGTGCTTTGGAAAAATCCACTCAAGCATGCCGGCCTCCGCAGCTCCTCCTCCCGCCCCCGTAGCCCTAAGCCCAGTGATTGGGAGAGGTGTTCCGTCCCACATAGTCGATTAGTCGAACTGCAGACTAAGGGATTTCTCCCTCTAGCGTATATGGTTCCCGTCCGAACCGGGCTCGCCACCTACAAGGGCGGGGAGCAAGCGGAGAGCTTCCCCAGCCCCTCTATGGAGGAGCGGGTATGCCTTGTCCCTTACTTATTGAGGGGACTCGGATTTCCAATTCATCCGTTTCTCCGCGGGCTCCTGGAGTTTTACGGCCTCCAACTGCATAATTTTACCCCTGCTTCCATATTACACATTGCCGGCTATGTTGCCCTCTGCGAGTTATTCCTAGGCTGCGAGGCTCATTTTGAGCTGTGGAAAAGGTTATTTTGCCTTGTCCCCCGCACACAAGAGGGGTCATTTTATCAAGTGGGAGGAGCCGAAATATGGCGCATCGCCGAAATCGGATACATGTCCGGTACCCCGAAGAAGACGTCCGAGGACTGGCCTTCGGAGTGGTTCTATATGGAGGACGTCCCCCTTCTGGACCCTGTACGGCAAGGCCTTCCCGAGTTCAACAACGCTCCTCTAAAGAAACGCCAAAGCTGGCGCCCACGGAGCCCCCAGGAGGAAGACAACGGAGAAGTCCTTTACTTGATGAACCGGATTAAAGCGTTGGCTCAATCAGGATTAACAATAATCGAGGTTATGTCAATATGCATAATGTGGGGAGTACAGCCACTTCAATATTGAGGGCACCCCCTGTGGTGTTTTAACGGGGACGACGATGCCACCCGTTGCGGACGCAAGGGTCCAGACAACACTGCGGCTTTAGCAAAAATCTTGTCTGAGTTGTTCAAGGGAGAGGAAGAGGAGTTCATCCGTATCAAACCACGGGATGGATTCTCCATGTACAACCCCCCAAGCTGGGTGAGTTATATCTTCTAACTCCCATTGTTCCCGCATTCTGTTGCAGGTACTCACCTTGCCATTTTACAGCAGGAACTGCGAAAAGCCATAAGGGAGGTCAACAGCCTATCCCCACAACCAGAGGACCCCGACTGGGCCCTTGGTCCCGGACTCGAAGAAGATCCGGACATATTAGTGGAGCTGATAGACCGGCAGTTTTATCAATTGAGCTGTGACGGTGCCATGGTGGCCATTACGGCCGACTATCCCGGACTGCTCGCTGCGTCGCTTGTTAGAAAAACCAAAATCCCGACTCCGAAAACTAGGATCCCCTTTTAGACACTTCACCTACCATATACATATGGTGCTTTACAGGGAAGGCATTTGGGACGCCACACCGAACCCGCAGCAACTCGTCAACAAGAAGCGCCGAGGCCGGGTAGGCCAAAAAGGAAGGCGGTCAGGACGGACACGTCGGGGCAGAGGTATGAAAAGACCCCGCTCCGTGGTAGTCGTCTCTCTCAAAATGTAATGACGTCCGTGTTTCTTTGACAGAAAAAACGCTCGCCGGAATATGTTCGGTGAGGCTGCCGATCATGCCTCCACCAGTCGGGCTCCAGGGCCGGACACAAAGGCGGAAGCTGACATGGGGCGGACGCCGGATACTCCCCCTACAGAGGATGCAGGTAGACTATCCGCTACAAATTCAGAAGTGGAGAGCACCATGAATCATAGGCGTCGCCGGGCCATACTCCGTGACGCTTGCTTCTCACCAAAGGCATTTGATGCCTTCAATTCTGGAGACGCATACCTCCGTGCTGCTCAAAATGGTCTAGCTAGAGCCACGGACCAGTATGTAAGGGATGTACGGGTAAGCAAATCTGACGATTATATGTATCAGTAGCCCCTGAGACTTGAAACGGTTAGAAGAACTGATTTAAGGATC